>NC_142600.1:44315238-44616135 GCF_041222555.1 Hakea prostrata
TTTGTCTGTATTTTCTTTCAAGTTTATGAATGAAATGTTGAACTTTTGACCAAAAACAAAAAGGGAGACAACCTATAATGACAAGATGGGGACACCCGAAATATATGGTGATAGAGATTAACAGAGGGATATCCTCTACTCTCTAGACTCTGTACATCTTTACAACACGTTTTCTTTCTTTATATTCACATGTCTTGTAATATCCACATTGACTTCTTAGCCTGTGAATCCAAGAAGTTTCAGCTCAATCGTGTTTGGGGCAGTCTCTTCCAGTATGATTTGTAAACTTATTTTTGCTTTCCTCTTACATTTTCCTAGAGAGTTTAATATAATCTTTCATTTGCCTAGGAAAAGGAAAAAAAATAGAAAAGATCAAAGGAACCAGGCTCAGCCTTGAGCGAGATATTGGGTAGTTTCACTCTAGCCGAATATATCTAAAAACCATCAAAGAAAATTATTGCCTTCACTTTTCATTATTATTAGGGTAAATATCACTTATCTTCCCTCTTAGCTGGACAAATAGCACTTACACCCTCTCTTAGTTGGATAATATCACTTACCTCCCCTCTTACCTAGCAAATATATCAAACACCTCCCATCTCTTAACTTTCTCGGTTAAATTTAACTTTTACCGTTAAATATTTTTCTAAAGCCCCAAACTACCCTTGACTAAAAATAATTTTTTATTTTAAACCCTAAATTACGGTAGTCACCCTAGCAATTAAAATACTAAATTACCCTCAATTAAAATAATTATTAAAAACCAAAACATCATAGTTAAAACCCAATTATCTTTAGAGTAATTTTCATCTGGACCCCCTAAGGTTTAGTCCAGATCAGTTTTAGTCCAGTTTAAGTTTCCTTTTGCATATGGCTCCCCTATGGTTTCAAGAAATGATTAAATAAGGACATGCTTAACGGAAATAGTTAGTTTAATAAATTTTGTGATAAAAATACCCTCTGTCCTTTGAACTTTAAACCCAATCATTATTTTTTATTTTTTTTCCTGGCGTAAACAATAACTTAGTTGGTTGTCTACTTGTCTTCACACCATGGTTATTCTATTTGTCAAGATTGTTTAATATTATCTGGTGCAATTTCAATGCACAAGCTAGGATGCAATATTCTAACAAGGTATTTTAGGGAGGAGGACTAACTAATCTCCATATATAACCGTGTAAATTAGAATTATACTTTCCATGGAATGGGCTATGAGTAGAGCCCCTAGAACCAATCGTTTGAATGGTCGCGAGTATGTACTAAATCAGATCGAAGCTCCTCCAGCTGCCACTTTTTATATCTCAGCTCCCTCCCTCGCCCTCTCTAGGCCATGTTTAATGGCCAGTAAGTAGTACTCCAGCTTGATGAATGAATGAATGAATGCCTCCTGCAATTGGAATTTGGAAAGAAATGAAGAAAACGAGGATGATTTCCATTGTGGATGAGCGACATGAGCCGTTGGGAGTTGCTTGAGTTTGACTTCCCAAAGACACCCACCATATCAAATCTAGCAGCAAGATAGAAGAAAGAAATTGAGATGGAAACACCAGCAGCAGCAGTAGAAAATAATGATGTTGGAAACGTAGCGAGAAAAGTAAGATATAGCAGGTCGATTCTACTTAACGAGAGAGAGACGGGCCAGCGCCAATGTGAAAGAAAAAGTTCGTTTCAGTTTTCAGTTAAAATCAAAACCTGTATTGAAGAAAATGATGGATTTAAAGCAAACCATTCGTCTTCTTCCTTTCCTTCGGTTGTGAAGTTGAAGAGCAAAACTTATTTTAGTAAATTAAAATAAAAATAATAAAAAGAAGTCCAAAGGACACAAGGGTATTTTTGTCCCAAAATTTATTTAACTCACTATTTCTGTTAAGCATGTCCTTTTTTATTCATTTCTTGAAACTACAGGGGAGCCATCTGCAAAAGAAAACTTAAATTGGACTAAAAGTGACTTGGACCAAACCTCAGGGGTCCAGATGAAAATTACCCTTATCTTTAATTATTAAAAGCCCAACATACCCTTCTTTTTTTAAAAATAAAAAATAAAAATTATCAAACAATTAAAAAACCCAAATATGTGTTTAATTTTATCAACATACTTTTTTTTTCAATTGCATTTTTAATTTTACTTGATAGTAGTATGTGTATTTTTAGTTGTTTGATAAAATTTAAAAAGAAAGGTATGTTGGGCTTTTAATAATTAAAGATAATTTGGGTTTTAACTATGGTGTTTTGATTTTTATTAATTATTTTAGTTGAGGGTGATTATGATAATTTAGGTTTAAAATAAAAAATATTTTTAGCCATGGGTAGTTTGGGGTTTTAGAAAAATATTTAACGGTAAAAGTAAAATTTAACCGAAAAAGTTAACAGAGGGAAGGTGTTTGATATATTTGCTAGGTAAGAGAGGAGGTAAGTGATATTTACCCTTATCATTATTACACTAGCATTACAAAATTTTGACCTAATGTAAACTTTTGAGTTTTTTTCATTTTGCGCACTTAAGTGTTTAATATTTTAGTTTGTCCGATCTAATGAATTTAAAATATTAAAAAAAACCCAATGTTATTTTTTTAGCCTTTGAATGTAGAGTTTCCAAGTTTAAGACATAGACACTAGGCAACCACTGTACCACTTCCCCTGAGTTTACAGAGGAACAAAAGCTTCTATTCTCCATTATTTTTTCTTCTTTGTATTCTTCTCAGATCAGATCGTGGAACGTCTCTGCTTTTCTTGCTTGTTCTTATTTCTCTATGTCTTCTCATTTGCAGCAAGTAGTATGGTCCCTAGTTTATTCACTAGTCACAAATCCGATGATCTGTCTGGTCCCTCCTAGATCTGAACTCCTTCTCCAGTCGTGCAAATCTCTCTCCCAAAGAGTACATATAGGACTCTATCATCTCTTGTCGAGCCTTTATCCTCTTAAGTGTGGAAGAAATAGATGACTGATGAGAAGCCACACTTGGAGCCTCAAAAGTCGTATGTGATGGACCCTCAATCGCAGCGGAAGCGTGGTGTAAGAATCTCCTCGTGTCTCGAAATCTCATCCTGATCTCATCCTGATTTCTATGATCTTCATCTCCCTGATTATCAATATCATCCTCATCTCGAGCTGAAACCCCGTCATGATCATCATCATCACCATCTCGGTGTTCATCACCAACAGCATCACCATCATCATCCTCATCCTACTCATCACCATCGTCCCCTCATCCTCTGACCTAGCTTGCGTTGCGAAGCCCCTATGATGTCTGTGCCAACCATAATCCACCAGTGGAAATCCCGTATGTACGAAACATCCAGAATGCGAGCTAGTACCCTGGTAGTGAAGCTAATCACTCTGCCTCCAACCATAGACTCGATGACAATCCTAGTGTTATCTGTTTAGGAAATCGTTCCTGAGAATAGAACTGATCTCTCATAGCCTGAGATTACTCTTCTAGTCGTGTCAATCTAATCTTCTATAATGCATATGTGTGTCTCTATCCTCTCTTGTGTGGAAGTTACTGTTGACAGCTGAGAAACCACACCCGGTGCCTCAAAAATTGTATACAATGGACCTCCATCCTCAAATTATCGAGCTGGAATAGTTTCCTCCTCATCTTCCTAAACCTCTTGATCCTGAGTCTCATCCTCATTATACTCGTCCTCATCATCATCTTCATCCTAATCTTGAACCTCATTTGTAGTCTGGATTGTTGTCTCCTTATCCTTGCATTACCTCTGCTTGTGGCGAAGGAATAATACTCTAATCCTCGTCTCTACCTCTCCTAACCCTTAAGTGTTTTCTTTGTGGTGGTTTGATGGGAATCTAAAGAGACAAGTTGAAATTTGCATTTCATGAGTAAAGGAAGTTAAGTAATGCAATAGTTGGCGAAGAAGGGTATTTTGGTAAATTCTCGGAAATTTTTTTGTTTTCGATGGAAGCTACGATTTGGACTTGTTAACATGTGTACAAGAGTTGGTTTAACATACTAAGAAGGTCGTTTGGAGAAGATTCAACGAAACCCTTGGATGTTGGAAAATTGTAGCAAGGATGAAAGTTGTGGAAGATCCCTCCAGTAGAACTACTAGCCGTAGAACGTGTCCCCGACCTCTATCAACCCTCCTCCCTCCTCTAGGCATAGTGAACCTGTTGAGTCAAGAGAAGTTTGCATTTGGATTAGTTCTTGTGCTTGTTTGAATGGAAGAGTGACATTTTCGTAATTTTTCGAAAAATGTTGATTTTGTCAAAATTGTGGTTTGAACATGCTAGCATGTACATAAGACTTGGATAAACATGTTGGGATGGTTTGTTTGAAGAAAATCTATCAATTTTGCAGTGTGGATGTGAAAATTCAACAACTTTAGATGAAGGAATCCTCTTTTGGGCAAGGTTTTGTGATTTTTGGAAAGTTGGATTTTGACCAAACGAAGTTATGAGCACCTTCCTCATGTTGAAATAGTCATGTAGGAATTGGTTTGGTGTCAAAATTCATTTTGGTTTGAAAATGGGACGAGTGTTTGTGAAGTTGGGATTTTTGTAAAGTGAATAGTGAAATTGGTGCAAGTGTGGCAAATCTTTTTGGTTGAAGTTGGGAATTGTGTGGAAATTGGTTAGAGCATGTATCTAAATACCCCTAGAAATGTTTCTAACCAATATCAGCTAGCGTTTCTCAGTTTTGAAGAAAATCATGTTGTTGGTAATGAAATTTGAAGAGAAAGAAAGGTAAGAATGAAGAGTACCTTGTGTTGTTGACCTGAATAGTTGGTGTGAAGTTGTTGAAGCCTCTTGAAGTCTTGGAACCTTAGGAACCCTAGAGAACCTTTTCCCTTGAACCAAACTCGAAGTTAGAAGTGTTTGAAGTGTGATTGAAATGGAGAAAGTGGTCCCTTTTAGGCTGTTTTGCAAGCAGGGCAGATTTTGCTGTTTTCAGCAGTTTTGTGAAAAATTTGATTTCGATGCATTGTTTAGATTTTAATGACCTATGCAGCTGATTTAAATGTGGTTGACTTGTTGGAAGTGTGATGTTTATGGAAGACCTTTGAAACCCTTGAACCTTTTGAGAAGCCTAGAAAACTTTTCTTCAAGATCATTATTCGTAGCCTTTGTTCCTGTCTTCGCTCGAATTATCACCTATGCATCTCTTGCATTCTTAACGTCAGCTTTTGTTTTGAGTTCCTAACAGCTATTTAAGAAGTCAGCCAAGAGTCCAGTGTTCTTTACCCATTAAATCTATTTTTCATTATACCTTCTATTCGGTGGAAGAATCACACCCCTGAAGAAGTTTCCTCATCTTTTTGAAAGCCCAGGTGTGCTTTCAATTTCGAGGACAAAATTATTTTAAGGGGGGAGAATGTGAAATCCCACCTAATCCTAATCTTGCTGCTGTGCCAAATGCATACCTACCATATACATTGTTCGATTTATTCTCTGTCGTATGAGTTGCCTAGTTTCAATTGGTAGAAGTTTACCTTGAAGCTGATCTTTTCTCCCTTCTATTCCTTCTTAGGCCTTCTATTCCCTTTGATAGGAGGGTGATCTTAAGTCATTCCCATGACTGATCCTTCTATCCCGGCTGTTCTAGAGTGGATCTCCATACACTCTATAACCTTGTGAACTCTCCACATGATGATTTCAAAGAGAAATCAAGTGTGATCTTCATGATTTGTTATTCCTTCTAATTGTTTCAAGATTTCAAGCTTTTCATCTCCTGTTCCTCAATCAAAGGTTAGTAATCTCTCTTGTGTTGTATTGATCTACTCTTACTATGTTTTATTCTTGTGACTGAGATTTAGAAGAAGATGCTGCATCCTTGCAACCATCTCTTCTACAATCTTCTGTCATTCTTAAGGTTTTATGATCTTCATATTGATCTTCGCCATGATCATTGTGAAGTTTTCATGAAGCCATGATCATACTTTCGATTTGATTTCAAAGCATGTTAGATTTATTCCTTGTTTTCCTACAAAAGACTTATTGTTATTTATTTTCCGTAGATTTTGGGAGAAGAAAGTCAAGGTAAAAGCGATGTATCTCCATCTCTTTTGAAAGCCTAGTACTCTCTCAATTTCGAGGACAAAATTATTTTAAGGGGGGGCGAATGTAAAATCCGGCTCAAAACTAGCCAGGACACCCTATTTGTTTTGGGTGAAGAAAGACTCGTTTGATGTTAGACCTTAAAGTTGGACCTTGATTTCAGTGTTATAATCGTTGAAAGCCTTAGGAAGTCATGCCAGACCTTTCCCTTAGGGTAGATCTGTGATGTCCGGCCTTATCCTAACCTTGACCCGGCCCGGAATCTGTTATGTTTGTAGGTCTGAAGACCCGAAGTGGGGGGAAAAGAGACTTGTGGACCCTTTTGGTTGATGATTTGGTGTTGAAACCCAAGCCCATGGACATTGACGATGATGCCCCTCACTTGAGAGCATTGTCAGTGTTAGTTTTGAATCTGCGCACCGAAGAGGGGTGAATTAGTTGAAATACCTAATGAACTCCTGTACTCAATCCGAAGGTATTTTCTGAAACTAGACTTCTTGATGGACTTGTAGGAGAAAACCCCACTCAATTTGACCCCATATAGTCATCCAAATCCTTATCCGAAGTTGCTGAACTATGTCTGGCAAATCCTGCTTACGCATCGAAGAAGGTGAGCTTAGTTGGTGGACCTAATAAACTCCCATGCTTGATCCAAAGGTATTTCTAGAAACTAGACTTCTTTATTGACTTGTAGAAGAAAAAACCTCACTCAATTTGACCCCGTGTAACCCTCTGAATCCCTGTCCGAAGTTGCTGAACTATTTCTGGATTTTCTGCTGAAACCTGTTTTGGTCGATCCTCTTTGGTCGATGCCATCAACCAAAGTGCATCGACCAAAGTTGTCCAGATTCGAGAAAAAGATGCTTTTTGGATATTCCTTCCTCTATTTAAGTGAAACCTCGAACCTAGAACCATATTTTACTCATTTCAACACCTGAGACCGTGGGAAGACTCCTCTTTGGCTTGGGTGATGATCTTCTACAAGAATCATTTTCTCTTTTCTCCAACTATCATCTTCTAAGGTATGATTCTCTCTCTTGCTCTCTATCCTACCCACTTCTCTTCTTCTTTTTACTGATGAGGCCATGGACAAGGTGCTGCAACCTTGCAAACACCTTGCCATGAATGTCTCTTCCCATTTATACTTGCTTTTCCTTCATTCTTGCTATGCCTCACTTGCATCTTGATCCTTGCATATGCATTACCATGATTCTTTGCTTAACAACTTGATTTCTTATACTAGACTGAAATGTGGAGTATGATTAGCCTAACTTCTGGCTTGCAATTGATTGTAATCTTGTTCCTAACCCATTCCCAACTTATTCTCTAGCTTCCCTTTCAATTTCATTGATTTCTCATGAATGCTAGGATTCTTGTCTTTAGAACATAGGACCTCAATTTGGGGGTTTTCATTTGGACCATTGGATTGTGATAATACTTGCTAGGTAGTGTTCTTACATTATTATTAATCATCCCTCCAAGTTTCGGATCGATCCGAACCCCGGAAAACCAATTTCGAACCAAAATCCCCAAAACCCATTATGCAACCCCGAAGACAATTTTGGTCAATCATGCTACTGACAGCAACCTTGCTCCGTTTTGACCCGATCGACCTCCGATTTTCCCGATTTCTTTTCTAACATTTCATTTATGTTTGTCTAGGGTCTTATTACCATATTTGGATCATTCTTTTGAGATTGTTGGATTATCATCATCGCGACTTAAGGTAAGGACGGTTGTTACCATAACTACATAGATTATGTGATTCTTGCTTCTATGTTAGAGACTTAGTAGATTTACCTTCTTTATCGTATTTCCTACAGTATAAGACTGTTATAAGTACTTAAAGTATAGTAGTGCCATGTTTACATATTCTTTTGTTATCATGATTATGTATTCTTAATAAATTCATATGTAATTGATCATGTTATGGTATGTCTCTTTCTATATGATGAAATGTCATTTATGTATGATATGATAGAATTGAGAATGTGATTGAATAGGTATGATTTGGGATTGGGGAATGTCCTATTGACATTTCTGTCCTTGGACATCGGAGGGAATAGTATGGGATGTTCTCCGAAGATGCCCATCGATGCTTTTCCGAATTATTGGATGACATACATAGAACTTGTCTAGATGTATGGCTAGGATGTCCATGTCGTATCAGACCCGAATCGGAAGGGCGTTGAGACCGAACGACCTGTGGTAGTAGTGTAGATTTGTGGGCGCTCAAGACCAGTAACCATCCCGTGAGAGGACATAAATCGCTGCGGATACCCGAAAGGGGCCATTTATTGGTAGGGTTGCAAATAGCTAGACTTGGGCTCACGAGCGCTTAAGACCGGTAACCAACCCGTGAGAGGATGTGAGAGCTTCCCGTTTACTATTTGTGGATGACCAATAGGGTTGATGAGTCCATAATCTGGGATTACGCTGACTCTAGTGTGAAGGATACCGGAAAGGATCGCCCGGGGCGAGGAATGGACGTATCTGGATCTGAGTTGATATGACTGAGTAGAAGACTTGCATTGGGCTAGGTTTTGCCGTGACATGCACCAATACTTAGACCAAATGGTGATGTGAGAGAGTGGTGACTAAATCCCCTACCATGGTTTGGGAGGACTTTACCCAACTACCACGGTAGTCCCAAGATACGGAATTGGTTGAGGGGGAGTGAGTGACGACCCAAAGAAGTATGGTGGTATGACTTAAAGCATGTCTACCTTAGAGACTAGCATTCATGGAGTTAGAATCATACTTGCATCATGTGTTTCATATCATATTGCATCATGTTATGGTTTGTATCATATGGCTTATGTTTTATGGAATAACTGCCTTGCTGAGTTCTTTGAACTCACTCTTTTTTACAACATCTTTGTTAGACTCTATTGCAGGTACTACTACTGTCGACTTTGACAATCAACACTCTGAAGACCAAGTTGATGACCCGTACCCCATTGATCATGGTGTACAAGTTGATAAAGACTAGTAGTTCGAGATTGGGACTTATCTAGAGCAGTTCAGTTTTATACTTATGTGTTAGGGATGGGATATCGCCTCATTCCCTTTTTAACCTATTTATTTGAATTGTCGAGACCGTAGCTTAGTTTGTTCCTTTGTCATTTTGGGAACCGGTTATAACCCTTAATTTTAGTCGATCTACCTTCCACTATTATTATAGGATGGGTTTTCTCCCTCCTTTTCACACTTGACTGTTTATCCTATTTGAATCATTTCCGCACTCTGATGTTATTTGTTAATCCTTCTAAGATCTTTTCTTGACTTTTATTATTAAATTATTTGAATACAAAGAATTGTTCTTGCTTTTGATTATATTATTGTGCTAAGTGACTATGATTGTTCCTAAACTTGATCGGCGGGACCGTGATTCACTCCCCGGGTAATCCAGATAGGGTACCCCCTTGGTGGATTTAGGGCAAGATGTTACACAAGTGGTGGCGCTGCAAGCTTCTGATCAGCGCGAAGCGGGAAGGCGTGTAAGAGAGGGAGGAGGTATTTACCTCTCTTCCACAAGGGCATTCCCCGCGAAGGGAAAGAAGGCCTCTAGAGGACCAGAATGTTGGTTAGAATTTCCAGGAAGATGCTTGGAGACAAGGCAGAGAACCAAGAAGAACTGGGGAACTCCCTAGAAGAGACAAACGATTCGAACAACTGCAAGGAAGCACTACGCATTCAACGACAAGGTTGGAAGCAGGAGTGCGAACTCACTCACCAACCCCCAGGCGTGTGGTTCGGGAAAACGCACGCGTCACCGGTGATAGTTCAATGCATATTGCCCAAGAACTAGCCAATATTAATCAGAGGCTCGGACAACTGACCAGAGGAAAAATAACTGACGATATATATTCGGTCATCAAAAAAACCCCGTTCGCCGAAGCGATAGCCGGATATCAATTTCCTCACAATTTCCGGTTACCAACTTTTTCTTCGTTCGACGGTTCGGGAGATCCTATCGCTCATATCAGTTATTACCAGCAGACTATGGCAGTGGCTGGTAATTTAGATGAAATTCTTTGCAGGGTATTCGGTTCATCTTTGACCGGAGCAGCGCAGAAGTGGTTCTCGAACTTTCCCTCAGGAAGGATTGTGGACTTTGAGGAGCTAGCATGAAAATTCATCGGTCGATTCCAAAGCGGAATTCAGATCAAGAAGACCAAGGAAACCTTGTTCACTATTAGACAAGGGAAAGCGAATCGATTCAAGAATACCTGATAAGATTCAACAGGGTCACGATGGAGATTGAGAATTTAGATGAACAAGTACCTAAAACTGCTTTGTTCACTGGACTCACTGTCACATCCCCCCAGCTGGTGCCCTAACTGGCATACCCGGGTGTGTGATCCACAGTCCCAAGGAACAAGTATCGAGAAAATCATCCTCCCACATAAGTAATAACCTAATCATGAACATAAATAATCAATGTGCCAATATAAATGAGAAATCCAAATAAGGAAGGAAAAGATCATATAACATCAGAGTGCGAAAAGATAATAGATAATGTCAAGTCAAGGAGTAAAGTGAGGCGGAAACTCACTCTACCAAAACAACAGAAAAGTAGCTCAAAAAGGAAAGAAAGGAGATTACAACTAATCCCAAAAAGAAGTAACAGAAGTAACTAAATTGTTTTCACTTTGTAAAGAACGTCCTTGTAAGTGTAGACTTCTGAGATAAGGCAAGGATGCTTCCACTCCATAGATGGACTAATCATGGTACGAAGCATGATCACCCAAGGGATCTTCAAAGTAATCGTCGAAACAGCTATCACCTTGCGAGAAATATGCCTCTTCACCCTACACTTCCTCATACGTACCGTCATAGTATTCTGAACCTGTAGAGAAGTTTAACAAAAGATATGGTACAAAAGGAGTGAGTTTCGAAAGAAACCCAGTAAGGCAGGTTAAATCCACAATAACATAAATGACAGGATTATAAAGCAAAGCATAATGCAATATGATATGAGACAGACAATGTAAGCATGAATCTAATTCTAAGTATGCTGGTCTCTATTAGCAGACATGCTTTAAGTCTTTTTTTTTGGGTGAAGACATGCTTTAAGTCATAGCACCATACTTCTTTAGGAAGGTCTCATCTCACAACGCAGGTTGGTAGTGGGTCCTCCATCCCTCAGGACAATCCATGGCTGGGGGTATAGGTCACCGCTCTCTCACATCACCATTGGTTTAAGTATTGGCGCATGTCAGGGTTAAGCCTAGCCAAATGCAGGTCTTCTACTTAGTCATATCATGTCAGATCTAGATACATCCATTCCTCCCCTCTCGGGATCCTTTCCGGTATCCTTCACACTAGAGTCCTCATAGTCCTAGACTACGGACTCATCAATCCTGTTGGTCATCCACAAATGGTAAACGGGAAGCTCTAACGTCCTCTTATGGGTTGGTTACCGGTTTTGAGCACCCGTGAGCCCAAGTCTAGCTATTTGCAACCCTACCAATAAATGACCCGCACAATGTGATTCCTGTCCTCTCATGGGTTGGTTACCGGTCTTGAGCGCCCATGAATCCCCATTGCTACCACGGGTCGTTTGGTCTCAATACCCTTCCGACTAGGGTTTGATATAACGGGGACATCCTAGCCAAACACTGCTAGACAGCCCTAGGTATGACAACCAACAATTCAGGAAGGTGTCAATGGGCTCCCCCGGAAACATCCCATAATATTTCCGTTGATGTCCAAGGACAGAAGTGTCAAAAGGACACCTCTCCATCCCGAACCATACCTAATCAGTCACAATCATCAGTTAATCATATCATACACAATTCTAGTAACTCCTCATATAGAAAGTATACAATAACATGATCCATCTCATATACAATTGACAATAAAAGACATTCATAAACTAAAGAATGCAAGTAAGTAATGCTACTGTAATTGAAGTAAGTGCATCAGTAGTGTATCCATAAAATAATCTATTTATGGTAACAAATTAGAATGATTCTAATATAGAAACTAATATCACACAATCTATGTGATTATAGAAGTAACCATCCTTACCTTATATAACTTTGAAGAGAATCCCAAGAATCAAGGAGCATCTTTCTAAACTTGGCAAGAAGATCCTAAACAAGTATACATAACTTATTAGGAAAGAAGTCTAAAAGGTAGAAGATCAAACGAATTAGAACAGACCAAGAAAAGAGCTACTGTCTTCATTGGTCGATTGATTGGTGTACTGACCCAGTTGACCAATCAGTCGACCAACTGAGTCAGTAACAAACAAATAGAGAGGTTTCTGATCCGAAAACAGAATTTTGCGATCCGAAACACCACCATACAAAGAGGGAAATGCAATGACAATGTAATAGTACAAAAGAACAAGTCTAACACTATCATTGATCAAAACCTAAAGATACAAATAAGGAAACAAAACTTACCATAAAAGTAACAGTCAGGGTTTTTGAAGAAAACATGGTATGATCATGAAGGGAAAAACTAGATATTGATAAATTACTAATCTAGTAAAGAAAACATAGAGATTGTACACTAATCTAATCAAGAAAACAAATCTAAGAATATAAGAATTTGAATCAGAAGATGAATCAAAGAAGAAGATCAAAGAGAAGATCATGGTTCCTTCAAAAGCTTGCAATGATCATGATTAAGATCATTATATTAGCCATCAATCCTTAGGAAACCATGAGAGATGAGTGGAGAGATGTTTGCAACAGAGGATGCAGCATCTACTCTACTGTCTCAGTCCAAAAAGAAAAGAAAAACAGAGATGGGAAAGAAGAAGAGAGTGTAGACATACCTTTTGATGCAAGAAAGAGAGAAATGTAAGAGTTTTTGCAAGAATCCAACCTAGGATGCAAAGAAAATGATTAGGATGGAGCTCTGAGGAGACGAAATAAACTCGAGCTTGCACTTAAATAGAGAGACCAAGACCTAATCAGCCAAAACAGATCTCATTGGTCGATTGGCCCAATCGACCAAGCATGACAACAAGGCCAAAGTTGGGATTTGGAGGATCAAATGAACACCAAACCTAAAGAGCTTCAACACACACCTCAAATGATTTACCTAGGGTGTAGAAATGCCTTCGAACCAAGTCAAATAATACTCCAAGTCTTTCAACTAATCTCATCTTCAATCAGGTGCAGTTTCCTTTTTAGTTCTGAGCAAGTTTCCATAATTGGAACACCAACATCAACATCCATGGGTTCAGGGTCAAACTTCATATCTTCCATTGAGATAGCCCACAGTTGACTTCTTCCTTTACTCCAGGTCATCAGACCTACAAACAACAGGGTTTCCAGTCAAGGTTAGGGCTGGGTTTCACACTCACCAACCGGAGACTCTTGGAGTTATTACTTCAGGATATGCCTACCACCTATGCTGAAGTGGTACAAAGGTGTCAGAAGCAGGCGGAGGTAACAGAGATCTTGGATTCGCGTCAGGGAGACATGAAGGCCTCTGCAAAGGAGCAGAAAGCTCCCGAGAAAAAGCGAAAGCCTAAGCAGCATGTTCGGGATCGAGTTGGAAGGCCCCGTACGGCATGGCGACAGAGATATCCCGATCAAAGCGAGTATACACCCTTGAATACTCCTCGGGCAAACATCTTAAATATCATCAAGGGGTAGAATATCCTAAAATGGCCACCGAAGCTTCCAACAAAGCCTAGGGAGCGAAATATGGAGAAGTACTACCGTTTCCATAAGGTTTATGAACACTATACCAATGACTGGAGGCATTTAAAGGCCGATATCAAGAGATTGATATCGCAAGGTCACCTATCCGGCTTTGTCAAGGGGAGACGAACAGAACCACGAGGAACCGGTGACAAAAAGGAGCGTTCGGTAAGTCGAGAGCGGCCAACCGAAGCTCCTAAATCTAAGAAAGGCAAAGAAGTGATCGATGCTACCCGATCAACCATTTTGACAATATTAGTTGAAGCCCAAATCCAAATTTATTAGAACTGGAGAAACGCAGAAGTGGAAAAGACCGAATGGTGAGGGTTCGATCACCTTCGGTGAAGAAGATGAGAGAGACATATGTATACCTCATGATGACGCCATAGTCATCAAGGTAGAAATTGCACGCTGAGAGGTGCACAGAGTATTGGTTGACACAGGGTCTGCTGTAGAACTTTTATCTTATGAGGCTTATCAAAAGCTTAAAGTCGAGGAAGATCTAATGGAGCCGTCATCTACGCATCTTTATGGCTTTGCCGGGTCATCAGCTATAGCCAAAGGATCGGTACAATTGGATTTATCAGTTGGAAGTTTCCCCAAAGAAGCTACTATTTGGGTGAACTTCTTGGTGGTTCGGGAACTTCTGGCTTACAACGTCATTCTCAGCAGGCTATCCTTATCAAAGTTAGGTGCTGTAGTTTCAACAAAGCACCTGAAGATAAAATTTCCAACTAATATGGGAATTGGTTAGGTTTCCTCTGACCAAAGAATTTCCCAACAGTACTACGTGGCATATCTTAAAGATAAGGAAGGGCCGAGGAAGGCCATGGCATTGCCAATAGAGATACGGGATGATCGGGATGAGACAGAAATGCAAAGACCCGAGCCAGTAGAAAGGTTGGAGCGAATCCAGCTGGATCCTGACAAAGAAAAAAGAACTACTCATATCGGATCCGAGCAGCTGGAGGAATTCAAAACAAAACTGAAGTTATTCCTTCAGGAAAATAGTGATGTGTTCGCATGGTGCGCGGAGGATATGCCGGGAATTGATCGGCAAGTACCAGAGCACAAACTTTGGATAGATCCAAAGGTAAAACCAATTATTCAAAAGAGGAGAAACTTCTCAATAGAAAAGCATGAGGCCATCAGGGGCGAAGTCGAAAAGTTGAAGAATTCAGGGTTCATTGAACCCATCGAATGCCCAATCTGGTTGGCCAATGTGGTAATGGTCAAGAAGGCAAATGGAAAATAGAGAATGTGCATAGATTACACAAATCTCAACAAGGCTTGCCCGAAAGACTGTTATCCGTTGCCCCGGATAGATCTTTTAATAGATGCCACCGCTGGATATGAAACGTTAAGTTTCATGGATGTATATTTAGGGTATAACCATATCCTCATGAGCCGGGAGGATGAAAAGTTTATTGCTTTCATGACCAATCGTGAAAGCTTCTATTACAAAGTCATGCCGTTCAGCCTGAAGAATGCAGGGGCTACTTATCAGAGGTCAGTAAACAAAATATTCAAGGATTTGATCAGGAGAAATATGGAAGCATACGTTGATGATATGCTGGTGAAAAGCACAGCAAGATCAAAGCATATTGAAGATTTGGCAGAAGTATTTTCGGTACTCCGAAAATACCAGATGAAGCTAAACCCAAAAAAGTGTGCCTTCGGTGTATCGTCAGGGAAATTCTTAGGTTTCATGGTATCTCAAAGAGGTATTGAGGCTAACCCGGCCAAAATACAGGCTTTGATTAACATGGAATCTCCTAAGATCGTTTAGGATGTGCAATGCCTAATAGGGAGAGTAGCTGCGTTGAATCGATTCATCTCACAGTCAGGAGAAAAATGCCTCCCCTTTTTCAAAGCACTCAAGGATTTGAGGGGCAGTAAGGAGGCAAAATGGTCAGAAGAATGTCAAAAGGCGTTAGAAAATCTGAAAGAAACATTGGGTAAACCACCGCTTTTATCCCGACTAGAGAAAGGAGAAATTTTGCAAATTTATTTAGCAACATCACGCTCGGCGTTAAGTGCGGTACTTGTTCGGGAGAAAGACAAGAAGCAATGGCCAATCTATATGTCATCCATGTGCTCCTCGACGCAGAAACGTGATATTCCCAGATCGAGAAGCAAGCTTTGGCTCTTATGATAGCGGCCAGGAAACTAAGGCCATACTTTCAAGCACATCCGATAGAGGTATTGACTACTTTTCCATTTAATAAAGTTCTTCGTAAGCCTGATTTGTCTGGAAGAATGGTAGCATGGTCGGTCGAACTTGGCGAATTCCAAGTAAGTTTCAAGCCTCGAACAGCAATCAAGGCCCAAGCATTGGCCAATTTCGTGGTAGAAACCACTACACCGACCGAGGAAGTAGCCGAACCTAGTATTCCGACCATGTGGGAGGTATACGTAGACGGCTCGAGCAATAAGCAAGGAGTTGGGGCCAGGATTCTTTTGAAAAGCCCAGCAGGATTCATAATTCGCTATGCTTTGAGGTTCACATTCGAAGCAAGCAACAACGAGGCAGAATATGAGGCCTTGATAGTTGGACTCCGTCTGTCAAAAGCACTGGCAATAGCAGAGGTAATTATCTTCAGTGACTCATAGCTTATTGTCAATGAAGTGCAAGGAGAGTATGGCGTCAAGGAGCCCCGATTGTAAAAATATTAAGAAATCGTGCAAGAGTTGCAGAAGGAATTCAAGAATTTGAAAGTATGTCAGATTCCAAGAAAAGAAAATGCAATGGCAGATGAGCTTTCGAAACTGGCTAACGCCAAAGAAAAGACTCTAGACCCTTTGGTCTACATTGAGGAACTAGCATTCCCAAGCAGTCAGAAAAAGGAGATATCCTATATTGAAACTGAACGATGCTGGATGGACCTGATTGTGGAATATCTCAGAGATGATAATCTACCAGAAGATCCAAAGGAAGCAAAAGCAATCAAGGTATGGGCGTTAAGGTTTGTAATGTAAAATGGAAGGTTGTACCGAAGATCTTATGCTGGACCCCTCTTGAGATGATTGGGTCCCGAAGGATCGAAAATAGCATTGGCAGAAGTTCATGAAGGAATTTGTGGGGCACATATGGGCGGTCGAGCTCTGGCCCACAAAATCTTAAGGCTCGGTTTGTATTGGCCGAAGCTCCAAGAGGCGGCAATGGAATACGTTCGTCGCTGTAGCAATTGCCAAATCCATGCCACAATATCAAAAAGGCCAGCTGAAACCCTAACATCAATTCTGGACCCCATCCCCTTTGTGATGTGGGGAATTGATATTATGGGAAAATTCACCAAGGCTGCGGGCGGAAGAGAATATCTCATCGTAGCAATTGATTACTTCACCAAATGGGTAGAAGCTAATGCTTTGGCAACCATCACTGAAAGAGGGTGGAGAAGTTCGTGTTGGAATCTATCATCTATAGGTTCAGGATGACAAAAATCCTTGTAACCTACCATGGTACACAATTCGACAACCCACATTTCGAGCAGTTCTGCAACACTTACCTGATTGAACATCGAATGTCATCAGTAGCATACCCACAAAGCAATGGGAAAATGGAGGTTACTAACCGAACGCTACTCGATGGAATAAAGAAAAGACTCAAGTTTGACAAAGCCTTATGGGTTGAAGAATTGCACAATGTTCTGTGGGCCTATCGAACTACAGTTCGGACTCCCACCGAAGAAACTCCATTTAAATTGGCTTATGGATTTGAAGCATTAGCACCCGTCGAAGTAATGACTGGGACACTTCGGGAAAGAGAATTCGAAAGAAAAAGCAAACGAACAAGGATTGCTAGATAGCCTCAAACTACTAGATGAAGTTCGGACAAAAGTAGTTGCTCGAACCCAACATTATCAACGAAGGATAACGTCACACTATAATTCCCAAGTAAAGCGTCGGCAGTACCTAGCGGGAGATCTAGTGTTAAGGAATACTTTAGCTTTAGATCCACGCCATCAGAAGAAATTAGATCCTTCGTGGGAAGGACCTTATATGGTAATCAAGCTAGTTATCTTGGGGGCATATAAGCTGAAGAACATGGCAACAAAAAAAGAGCCGGATCGTTCGTGGAATGCTAGACATCTGAAGAAATATTATCCCTAGAAGATTATCATTTTCATTTATGATGTAAGGCATTCGACTCAATCAATGCAATTCTCGGTTTTCAACACAACATCTTTTGATTCGGGGCAACACACAATATTTAGCAAAAATAGATCAAATCAAAAGGCATCGGTTTAAAACCCGAGTGAGACCTCCGAAAGCTTAGAAGAATTCTTCGGAAATTCCTAAGTAAGGCATCGGTTTAAAACCCGAGTGGGACCTTCGCAAGCTTAATGAATTTCTAAGGAAATTCTTAAGTAGTCATAGAGGCATATGTTTAAAACCCGAGTGAAACCTCTAAAAGCTTAAAAGAATTCTTCGGAAATTCCTAAGTAAGGCATCGGTATAAAACCCGAGTGGGACCTTCGCAAGCTTAATGAATTTCTAAGGAAATTCTTAAGTAGTCATAGAGGAATCAGTTTAAAACCCGAGTGAGACCTCAGAAAGCTTAGAAGAATTCTTTGGAAATACCTAAGTAAGGCATCAGTTTAAAACCCGAGTGGGACCTCCAAAACGTAGAAGAATTCTTTGGAAATTCCTAAGTAAGGCATCGGTTTAAAACCCGAGTGGGACCTCCAAAACTTAGAAGAATTCTTTGGAAATTCCTAAGTAAGGCATCGGTTTAAAACCCGAGTGGGACCTTCGCAAGCTTAATGAATTTCTCAGGAAATTCTTAAGTAGTCATAGAGGCATCGGCTTAAAACCCGAGTGAGACCTCCGAAAGCTTAAAAGAATTCTTCGGAAATTCCTAAGTAAGGCATCGGTTCAAAACCCGAGTGAGACCTTTACAAGCTTAATGAATTTCTAAGGAAATTCTTAAGTAGTCATAGAGGCATGTATGTCATCCAATAATCCGGGAAAGTGTCGATGGGTATCTTTGGAGAACATCCCATACTATTCCCTCTGATGTCCAAGGACAGAAATGTCAAAAGGACATTCCCCAATCCCAAATCATACTTATCCAATCACATTCTTAGTTCATCATATCATACATACATGATACATCATCATATTGAAAGATACGTCATAACATCACATGATTAAGCATACAAGTAAATGACAATAATGAAATAGACATGATGGATAAAGTAATTAAACATGGTGCTAATGTCATAAGGTAACTACAGTAGTCATATGATATCTAACTACAACCAATAAGTTGAGTCTACTTAGTTGCCAACATCAGTGTGTAACAATCACAAAGTCTATGTCATATGGGTATAACCATCCTTACCTTAAGCCGCGATGATGATAACCCAATAATCTCAAAAGGATGATCCAAAGATAGTATTAAGACCCTAGAGAAACATAAATGAAAGATTAGAAAAGAAATCGAAAAAATCGAAGGTCTAACGGATCAAATCGGCGAAGCGCACAATTCAACAGCTGATTGGCAAACTGGCTTGGTCGACTAACTCAGTCTGACCAAGTGAATAGTGCCCGAAGCCAAATAGTGATTTTTGGCTTAAAATCGATCTTCCGGGACTCAGATCGATCCAAAACTTGGAGGGATTCATTGTATCAGTATAAGAACACTACATAACAAGAATTAGCCTAATCCAATGGCCCAATTGAAAAACCCCCAAATTGAGATCTTATGTTCTAAAGACAAGAATCATAGCATGACTTGAAATCAAATGAAATTGCATTGGAATGGAATGAATTAGCTAGGGGAATTGATAGGCAATGGATTAGAATCATAAGCTAGCATAGAACATAAACATTGTACACTATAAACCTCAGTTTAGAATAAGAACACATGAAGTTAAGAAGAAAATCAAAGTAATGCATATGCAAGGATTGAAATGAGAGCATAACATCAATGGAAATAGAATGAGATCAATGATTAGCTAAGAGTGAACACTTGGAGTGATGGTTGCAAGGTTGCAGCATCAGCTCCAAGGTTGTAACAGCAAGAAAAGAAAAGAAAATGAGTAGAATAGAGAGTGAGAGTGATGAATCATACCTTGAATGTGCAAATGGAGACAAGAGACAATGATTGGGGGCAAGAATCCTTCACAAACACCAAGAGAGTGTGGGAAGCCCTACTCTCGTTCTCAATGGCCTAAATGAGTATAATAGGGTTCAAAACACAAGAACCACTTTAATAGAGAGAGGAATATCCAAAAAGCATCTTATTCTCGGATTTGTACAACGATTGGTCAACTGGCTTTGGTCGACTGACTCAGTTGATCAATCAGTCGACCAAGCATGTACAGCAAGCTTGAATCAGGGAAATGAAAGGCTATATGGGTCTGAATTGAGTTGGGTTTTCTCTTACAATTCAATAAACAAGTCTAGAGTAGAGAAATACCTTCGAAACAGGACCGGAAGCGCATCAAGCACTTCAACTAAGCTTCCCCTCTTCTAGGTGCAGTTTCTCACTAAACACTGACTGTGTATCCAAGTAAGGGGCTTCACTGTCAATATCCATGGGCTCCAAATCATACACCGAGTCTTCAACTTTTAGGGCCCACAAGTCTCTTCTTCCACCACTGCGGATCTTTGAACCTACAAACATCATGGATCCGAGTCAGGGTCAAGGTTAGGATAGGGCTGGGTTTCACAATAATTCCTCTCATTCAGTTTATCTCCTTTCGTGAAGCCAGCAACAATGCTCTTGGTAGTAGCCTTTTATTCTAGAGACATTATATACTAGGATGAGTTCAACTGTTCTAACATAAAACACAACACAAGCAACATCAAATCACACTAGCATAGTCAACCTATGGGATAAACATTTAAACCAAAAGATATGCTAACAAACATTTAATCAAGTTCTCATGCAAACCCATAGACTTATATACTAGTTTCATTTTATGCAAGAAACATCATTATAGACACAGTTTTAATAAAATAAAACATCCAATCATGTTTATGCTATGAGGTGGTTCACACAGAACGCTTCTACCTCACTAGCTCCCACTAGGCTCCATTAGGCCCTCAATGCCCAAACATCACACAGATTGTCGGGCCATTGGTCTCCAGTAAGTTAGAAACACATTCTGAATTGGACAGACCAATATCCAAAAAAAACTATCTCCCAGACGGACTGCCGTCTCCCTGACAGTCGTCCGTCTACCTTCTGTGACTAGACGGACGTCCGTCTAGCCCAGACGGATGACCATCTGGCCCAGACGAAAATTCTATCTAGGCTACTGTGATGGTCCACACTGTCAGACCAATAAACGAATGTCTGTCTGGTCCACTGTGACCAAAGAACATCATTTTTCATGAACAGATTTTTTTTCAAAACCAAGAAAAACACGTTTTTTCTCCCAAAAAATTCATTAAAAAAATATGCATAAAAAAATCCAGCAATCATTAAAAAAAAATAATTCATGGATTATCAATTCATGCAAAAATTCATAAGGAAAATTCACAAGGATCCTCCCACTCGGATCCGAACAAAAAATTTAGGGTTTCTAAAAACCCTATCAATTCTCCCATGGGTTTCATATTAAACCCTGGATTCTTCGCGAGTTTCCATAAACCCTTGATCCTCCCATTGGATCCATTCAAAAAAAATAAACAATGGGGAGGAACAAAGAACCGTGGGAACCTTAGGCTCTGATGCCAATGTAGGTAATATTCCATATAATTTTCAATTCAATAGTTGATAGGGGAAAGATCTTTACCTGGATTTGCTTTCCTGTATATAGAATGTCTTGCAGCGGAAGTAAACTGGATCCACGTCTTCATTCCTCCACCAAAGCTCCACTGGGGTGATTCCACAATCACTAGGAAAGAGAACAAGTTTCACAACCCAAATGCCGTGTGGAAAGGATGGTAGGGAGATTTAAAGCAAGGAACTCATTTCCTGCGCTTCTAGGAGAGAGGGAGAGAGGGAGAGAGAGAGATAGGAGCCGCCTCTATTTTTGGAAAACTCACACACGAATGAGTCACTCACTCTCAAGTGATGTCGGTGGTTACAAATATATAACCTATATTTTGTAACCGCCCTAAAAGTGATTTTCTAGAAGTTCGAGTTGAATGAGGACTCCAAATTATCGGAATTAATTCTAGCTATAGAAGTGACCCTTTAGCACTGTTATGATCTTGCTCACCAATGTATCGACCTATCTTACTGCGGGAAATTGCTTATGCAGAGCAATCTTGATATGGTGCCTGCGAAACTTGAGGTTCATATCAAGAAGCTATCGGGAATTTACACTTCTGGATTTCTTAGTAATGAGATTGCGGTGTCCAAACCAAATGCTGGAGCTTGTAGAGATGACATGAAGTTCTATGCCAGGGATCTATTGACATGGCTCAAAATAGGGGATTCAGAGATGGCTTTGGTGGCCTTGAACGAGATCTTATGGAGGACGAGAAGTATGTTAGAATTGTCATTGTTATGGACGAAATAGTAAGTCTTTTGGAGGGTTTTCTGGGGTTTCCTGAGATTGGAATTCAAGAAGAGTCAGCAAAGGCAATTTCAGTGATTGCAGGATTCGATTCTTACAGAACTCTTCTTATTGAAGCTGGGATTGTTGCACCACTGATTTGGGTTCTGGAGAACGGAACTGATTTAGGAAAAGAAAGAGCTGCAAGAGCTTTGCAGAAGCTGACAAGGAATTCCGAGAATGCTTGGTTGGTTTCTGCTCATGGTGGAATCACAGCATTGTTGAAGTTGTGCACTGCTGGAGACGATGACAGTGGAGACTTGATAGTCCCGGCTTCCGGGGTTCTAAAGAATCTATCCGGAGTAGAGGAGATCAAATAATTCATGGTTGAAGAAGATGCAGTATCTTCCTTCATCAAGCTTGTGAGATCAAAAGATGAAGCCTCACAAGTAAATGCAATAGAACTCCTCCAAATTGTTCTTACTCGAGATGAGTCCATGCGCCAGATCGTCATCAGAAAAGGAGCAATACAGGCACTTGTCCATGTCTTGGATCCCAGTTCTTCCTTTTCCTCAAATTCACGAGATACTGCACTTTGGGCATTTGAAAGTGTCTGTTTCTCTTCCTTGAGTTCTCTAAACATCCTCATGAATTGCAAATTTCTCGATCAGCTTTTGTATTTACTAGGCGATGGCGAGCTCTCTGTTCAGGAGTTAGCAGTGAAGGTGGCACTTAATCTATGTGGCATAACAGATGAGATAAAGAAGGCAATGGGTGATTTGGGTTTTATGCCTGCGCTATTGAGATTGCTCGATACAAAATCTTCTAATGTTCGAGAAATGGCAGCTGGAGTGCTCTGCAGCACGGTTTTGGGCGAATTCTGCAATTGCTTGACCCAGTGAAAGTGAAATCTGGTAATAATTTCTTCCTCTCCCTATTAATGTCACTGACAAGTTGTAATAATGCAAGAAGAAAGATTATGAAATCTGGTTATTTGAAGTATTTGGAAAAATTAGCAGAAATTGAAAATGCAGATGCCAAGAGAATTTTAAGGAAGCTCTGCACAGACAAATTCCGAAATATATTGAATGGAATCTGGAGCTCTTGAACTATGTTCTGGGGGGTTCGATTATGATAAGTTCTTTATACTGAGAGCACACAAATACAATTATTGAAATGAAATGCCTGGTTTTACGCTCCTGTTTAGAAGAGGCTGGAGATGAAGTGTAACCCATTCATCTCTAATTTCAAGTTACTTAAAGAAGTGTGCTGGGAAAACAGAAAAGGTAAGATATATCCAAGCATCTTTTCAGATTAAGATCACTATTTCCCTATAAACCTGCCATGGTTTTCCATTTCCAAATCTGTCCTTGACCCTGGTTGTCAAGCCTTCACCATAGTAACTACGTGGACACGAAGATCTGTCTCGCTCAGAAATGTTTGCACGGTAGAATTGGGAGATAGAAACTCACACTTGTCTGCAATCCCTTGAAGAGCAATTTTAATGTGGATATCAGACATCCTGCAATGCCTCTAGTTATAAACCTGCCATGGTTTTCCATTTCCAAATCTGTCCTTGACCCTGGTTGTCAAGCCTTCACCATAGTAACTACGTGGACACGAAGATCTGTCTCGCTCAGAAATGTTTGCACGGTAGAATTGGGAGATAGAAACTCACACTTGTCTGCAATCCCTTGAAGAGCAATTTTAATGTGGATATCAGACATCCTGCAATGCCTCTAGTTATCTTTAAGCTGAAATTTCAGGGTTAAGATTTTAGTTTACGCAGAAGAAGAGGGACCAATGCACCAATCATGAATCCGACATGTAAACCCCTCTATAATGGTGGGTTTCTATTATTGAGCCAAGCAATCTCATTTCAAGTAGACACTGGAAAACAGAAGCTTGAAGTGACTAGATTGGAGCCTCTGTGCATTCATATCATGTAAGTAAAAACTACAATTTTCTCGTCAAAGAGAACCAGGCATACATACTTTACAAGGGGTGGTTGGGGGATTGATCGGGTTGTTGGGCTAGATTTATCAGGAAAGGCCACAAGTAACCAAACATAATAATGGTATAAGGATGCAAGAGACAGAAGGGAAAAACTAGAAACTTACAGTACAATTTGAGGAAGCAAAAAGCAAGCTTACCTCATCACAGGAGCCACAGCATACATCACTAAAACTGTGTAGAAGTACATAAGAGAAATGAGAAAGAACAGAGAAGGATTAGAGAATTGAACTTATTTATCATCTCGTTCTCCCAGCTCTTAATCAAAATTGATAGCTTTGCAAACTGATGTCTCCACCTCTGATTCATCTGCATTGAAATATGATCTTTCCCCATTTAAATCAGAAACCCGCTTGGCAGGTCCAGAATCTCGTGGACTTTCTTCAATGCATTGTGTGGTCCTGATACGTGGAAGCAAGTCAGCAATTTTGAGAACAGAAAGTTGTGATCTGTTCACTGAACTCTTCCTCCGATCCGTTGCAGCATCACTTGGAGTTTCCCACGATTTCTTCAACCTGTGCTCGTTTGCCTGATGCTGCCCCTGTTCTGCCTGAGATCCCAGTGATTTTCCAATGGAAGCCCTTTTCTTATCACACCTTTTTGAGTCTTCCTTGTAATTTTCAGGCAATAATCTATTCCTCTGATCAGGTTTTATGGGATCTCTAGTAGCTTGTGAAGAGGTTTGATTGTAACGGCTTGGTACAATCCTCCCAGGTTTTAGGGTTTTTTTGGAGGCGACTGGTTTTTCTCCCTCTTCGAATAGATTTTTGGGTTGAATGGACGACATGAGTGACTCATCTCGTTTCACAGATTTCTTTGAGCCCACAGTTGTTAGTGCTTGCTTGGAAGCCTGGATTTTGGAAACAGAGGAACGTGATTTTGGGCTTGAACTCAAGCTTCGTCTCCCTTTCCTTACCTCAACTTCTTTGATGCCTTCAAGTTTCCAGAAGCACGATTTCCGGCGGTTCTGTGTAGACTGAATAGGGGTGATTTCAAGCTTATTCATCTGCCGAGATCTTATGCCGGCAGCGATTTCTGATGGACCAAGAGTCATCCCCCTCCGCCGGAATTTTGTACCCGTCATCGTTGCTGGAGGTTCGACCATCTCTGTTGTCGTGAATTTTGAATTCTTTGTACTCTGTTTCTCCTCCGCTAACTTCGCAGGAACTGTCCGCTCGCCCCTTTCAATGGTTTTCAAATTCTTCTTTCCCTTTTCTAACCGAAGTGCTTCTAATTTGGATGTCAAACGGCTAATCTCCAGTTCAATGTCTTCGATCTCAGTATCAATATTTCTCGTAGCACTGTTGACTTCATTTTCGGCATCGGAGGGAGTCGGGGAAAGAAGAAGCATGCCCTCTTTGAAAAGCACCTTTAATGGTTTCCCTTGTGATCTTCCGGTGGCTTCATTTTGTTGCAGGGGCTTGAAGGGTGTTGAAGATCTTAAAGGAAAATTTTCTTGGGTGCAAGTAGGACTGAGATTTTCTTTGCTAGATTGAAATGCTGTTGATTCCGGAAGATTGATGGACCAAGAATCTCTATTATCAAAGGCGGCGTTGTTCCAAACCTGAAGATCTGGTGCGGCATTAATGGCGTCTGTATGTTGAAGAATACTCATTTTTCTCTACGATAGAGATCAAGAACAGAGACGGGAGAACAGCTGAACGAGAGGAGAAGGTTTCTTGAAGATGGAGCGATGCAGCGATGGAGTGGTGGAATGAATGGGAAGTAGCTTTTCAGAGTGGGAAGAAATTCGACCGTTGAGGGAAAAAAACAAGAATTATACGTTGATGGTCGCTGTATCTTAGCCGTTGGATGCTAAGACGCTCCCCTAAACGCTCCATTCTGTTCTTAAATATCAAATTTGAAAATTCTTACCGTAAAAAGATGTCAATTTTTTTAATTTAATTCGTACAGGGATTCTATTTGTAGGGAGCGGGTTGGCCTTTTTCGGGACATGCAGATGGGGACCGACGGACAGTGGTCAAGGAAGTCAACCACCAGTCGTTTAACGAACATCAGTAAATGGGCCTGGGCTTGATGATAGATACCAGTCAAGGTTGTCAATCTTGGATCAGATCGGCCGATTATGGTCTGATTGTTAAGTTATCGGTACAAATCGCCCCGATACGGCTGCGAACGTCTTGTACAAACTCTGGGGAAACAGGATAAGAAAAGGGATCTGTCACAACAGACAAGGGTAACAGTGTCTATTACGATATGGGTTTTATGGGTATCAATAGGCCTCGGTGGGTTGAGCCAATCTAAACCTAGCCGCTAGCCCTATCCTAAATAATGATATAAACCCGACACCATAGAACAAAATCCCATCAAAACTTGCGAAATTTCCAAAGAAAATTTTCATTTTGGAAAATGTGAGACGAAACTCATGAGGACTGAAAAAAAGTCCTCAATTTTGATCGAAATTGTCGAAATTTCGTCGAAACTTGGTTCAACCCAATTGGACCAGCTGGTTCATGAGGGAAAAAATTCTCAAATTTCGTAGGAAACTTGGAAAATTTCGTGGGAAATTTGGAAAATTTCGTGGAAACTTGAGAAATTTCGTGGATGAGAAATTTCGTGGAAACCTAGGAAATTTCGTAGAAACTTGGGACTTTCTTGTAATTTTTGTAGCTTTCCCAATTTCAATTTTTTTGTTTATTTCATGTTTCCCCAAATACCATGACAAATACCCCTCCATCAGGACGTCCCTATTCAAAGTGTGTATTCCCTCAGGTTGGTTATCTTAAGCATATTGATGACCAGACTCATAAAGTTACAGTGGTCAGTTAACTTGACAACCATAGGCGTAAAATGTCATGGGATATCTATATTCGTTAGTTGGAGGAGAAGATGTTACAGGCATATTACTACTCAACCCACAGGATGAATCCACTCTTGGCACTCCTCTTAACACTAAGTTGTATTTTCCTTTTATTGTCAACTATTTTGAAGTCAGAAATTATATATTGAATGTTATGTGCTTAAATAGTTAAGTTTTTAATGTACTTTTTGGACAACTCTACATTGATGTTATGTACATTGAATGACATATCTACATTGATTTTTTTAGCAAAATACAACAAATGCATTCTTTATATTCTAATTAGCTTAAATACAGGATCCCACCCCAAAATACTCTCTAAAACCTGTCGAAATTTGTACGGAAAAGTCCTCGGTTTCCTCGAAATTTCTCAAGTTTCCACCTAAGTTTCCCATTTTCACCAGATCGAAACTTGAGTTTCCCTCGAATTTTTTACCATGCCGACACCCCAACCCTGCATAACCCTACCAGGCCTAAGAACTAAGGGTACAAACACAATTGGATTCAAAACAGAGAGTTACAACATCATATCTACATCTTATTACTTTTCTCAAACGGTTTTTGGCTGATTTTTTTTGTTCTCAATGCAATAAACACTAGTAAATGTTTCTTAGTGGGTTAACAAATGGGTATGTAATATAATAAATTCCGGAGAATGTAAACATAATTATTTACAAACGCAAAGAAAATACATGTAATTTGCTGGAGGAAAAAAAAAATTCAATGCACCCTTGAGATACTTACCCTCAAATTAATGTCACTCCCTGAGTTATCTAATTTATCAATCGGAGTCCCTATTACTAACGCCGTTAATCTTCAGTTAGTTTTTATTTATAGTTTTTCAATATTAACCCCACATTCTAGCGGAAACCATCCTTGGCTTCTCATTCTCCCGCCGGTTTCCATACACTTAGCAAACGACGGGGTTCCAACTCCTTCGGTGACTTTTGCCCGTCTCAACAATTCCTCTCCCAAGCATCTGTATTCTTCTTCTTCCATCTTTCTCAAACACATGCAATTATGCTTTCCAGACCCAAAGTTACCTTCTTCCTAGGGTGTAAAGAAAGTTTTGAGAGAATAAGCACAAGCAAATCTGCCATTTCAGATTGTAGAAGCCCCTATACAAGCTATGCTTCTTCAACCTCCAAGGGATGATGATGATAGCACCGTCTTGGCAAAAGTTTTTCTTCATATCTTCTAAGAACATTTGCTAGCTTCGGCTCCTCACTACAAAACCCCTCTTCTCCCTTGCAAAGAAAAGTTTCGAAATCTGTCAATGTGTAGCAGTTATTTAATTAACTTATCCATGAAACTATGTTAATTGGAGCTCAACCGCTTATGGCACAAGTGAAATGTTTTAAGAGATGGAGATAATGTTATTCCATTCAAGGGCATTGTTGTCTTTTTCAATAGCATTTAACTGTGATTTCTAATTGCAGGACACTAGACATTGTGAGTCTCACATTTATAATTTTTTATAATTTTTTTTATTTTTGTGGTCATAAAGCATCGGGAAAGTATTTCCTTGTTAGGAGAGGTGATTCTAATCCATTCAGGGGGTGGCACTAAAAATTTCCGAGAAAAAAAGGGGTTAAAATTTTCAAACAATAGCTTCAGGGCATGAAACTGGAAAGAATATTGTCAAGAAAATTCAACATGAAGATTTCTTAATTTCTCTTTGAAGATGAATTTTTCATCACTATTTTTCGGTTTGGTTTCAGAGATTGACATGCTAATACTGGTTGACAATAAAATATAAAAGCATAAGGCCTGTTTGGTTACATGAATCCAAAGATTTGAAATCTCTGGATTCACAAATGGGAGATTTATACCCTTTTGATTGTGTGAATCCATGGATTCATGAAATCTAGGGATTCACCGTTTTACACTAAAAACATGAATTTGTAGATTTATGGGTATGAGGTGAAATCTAGAGATTTCGCCCCTACTAAAAGCGCTAAACATTTGAACCATGACTCCATAGATGTTTTTTTCAGGATGAATCTACAAACTTTTTTTTTCCTTCTTTTTTTGGGTAGAAAAGAGAGCTTTAGTTATTCAAAAGAAAACCACGAGGGAGCTTACATCTTAGAGAGTCATAGAGCAGGATCCATGTTAAAAGGGGGGGGGGGGTATGGTGGTGCATGAACCAATCTTGAGATAGTGCAGCAGATTTGGCCAACTCATCGGCGGCGAAATTTGCTTCATGATGTACATGTGTGAATGAACAATCCATGAAGGCTGTCGCTAGCTTGAGAATATCATTGAGTAAATGGGATATTTTTCAGCTATGACAGGATGTTGGGTGTGTAATAGCCTGCACCAGCGCATGATTGCACTTTCCACGAGGATATGGGTATTCACTCTATGTTTTCCTTAAGCCATATGGTGTTATTCAATGATGTGATCTATCATGAGACTATGATTTACTCTTACTATAGTTATTTGATTTTAACCTATGTTAGATCTATTCTTAAGTTGTTTTCTATGCATGATCTACTGTTCTCTTATCTTTACAATGAATCTCCATTTATTCTAGCCTTTTCGTGAGAATCCGCGGATTAAGCCTATTAGGTGATTTATTAGGATTCTATTCCAATGACCTTGTTTGGTATTTAGATCATCATAAATAGTCTCCGTAACAAACCCTGTATTTCTAACCCGAAATCCGTATTGTAGGTGCGATAACCCGAAGGTCAAGCCGGATTAAGTTGTGGAGTGTCCAGATAGAAGTCCATGATCCATACCTTGAACCCATGGATTTGGATTCTCTTGATGAAGAACCTGCCTTGCTGGGAAGTTAGACCCCAAGTAGAAGTCAAGAGGTGTTTGAAGATGTCCGGAGTGAAGGTAAGACCTGCCACATGTGTTGTTTAGGGTTAGGTTAAGGTTGGGAGTCAACCTGTAACAACCCTTGTATTTCTAACCCGGAATCCATATTGCAGGTCCGATAACCCGAAGGTCTAGCCAAGTTAAGTTGTGGAGTGTTTGGATAGAAGTCCATGATCCATATTCAGAACTCATGGATCTGGATTCTCTTGATGAAGAACCTACCTTCCTTGGGAAGTTGGATCTCGGTAGAAGGCAATAGGTGTTTGGAGATGTCCGGAATTAAGGTAAGACCTCCCCCATGTGTTGATTAGGGTTAGGTTGAAGTTGGGTGTCAACCCCTTGAGCAAAGCACCTAAGTATAGCAATGTACTAGGGGGCAGTTGATTGGGACCGCCAGGTCCTGATTGCGGGGTTTTGCCTTAATTTTGCCCTTGATCTCTAAAAAGCAACCCTCGCCCTATTAACATATTATTAACTCGGGATTGCTGTTTTGGATGGTTAGGTGGCAGTGGAGACATGCTAAAAGGTGAGCAAAGTGCGGATTGTGATCTGGAACCTTTTCCCTTCTTTTCTTGCTGATTTGGTTAAGGTAAGTGAATCCCCATTCACTCAGTCTCTTTCTTTAGCTATTGAATAGTGTAGATCTATCTCCTTTGTGTTTGTGGTTACCTACCTTGTTACTATATCCCCTTTTCAATGTTCTTGAAAGGATCCTGTCCGAGAACAAATCCCTACATTTGTAGAAAGGATGGATCTATTCAATGGAAGGAAATTGGGTGACAGTTCTATGCTAATTTAGGGTTTCTGATTTACCCCTTGGTTATAGACATGTTAAGTTCAAAATTCGGATTGAGATCATCCCAAAACCGGATTGAAATCAGATGATCAAAAGCCTGAGTTTCGGATTGGAAACATTCTGTTTTTTGGGTGGTTGCTCAAGGCGGCTGGCTGGGTCACAGTAAGTATGTGGGTTTTGGCTTTTAGTCCGTTTGACTCATTTGTCTTATATGATCTTGTAGCCTTATTTATAGGTGTTCTCTGTTTCTACTGAAAGTCTTATAATTGTTATTGGATTGCATTCTAAAGGACTTCTACTTATTTACAAGTAAGGACATACATTCTTGTCTTTATGCAATGACTTGAACATGCAAGAGCAGTTACTTTCTTTACTATTCTTTAATCATATACTTTGTTGTAACTATATTAAGCATGATGACATTACTGTATACTTGTTGTTTGTGATGTTCTTTTATGTACTTTTTCAATTATAATATTGAACAACTAATTATGGTATGATAGTGATTGGTGTATTGTAGTTGTGATGGAAAGGGTATTCCATTGGGATATCTTGGCTTGAGATATTAGAGGGTTGTGGTATGGGACACATGCTCACTGATGCCTCCAACACTATCATGACTACTGGATGACATATCTAGGGAGTCTAGAATTGCATGGCTAGGTACCCCACATACTACTACTCTTTCTTAGGGGAATTGAAACCAGATGACTAGTGATGATGGTGACGTGACTCTATTTCATCCTACACTGGTAACTAGTCCGTGCAGAGATTCAGTGGTCCACTTTTGTTCATGTAATGGTAGAGTTGCAAATGTTAGGGTTGGGCTCATGGACGTCCAAGGAGCGGACTGGGTGTCGTGAGGAGTCATGAGAGCATTCCGCCCCAACAATATGTTGATGACCATAGGGTTAGGGAGTGGAGTCTAATAGCGGTAGCCATCTTGTGAGGGTTCTCATTCCTAGGTTGTGAAAGATACGGAACCGATTTGGTTGATGCCATAAGGGAAGTATCTGGACTTCATGTAGTGTGTTACCATTATGACTTGCATTGGATTAGAAACCCCGACATGCGCCAGTACTCATTGCCAATGGTCGTGGTAAGATAGTGTTGACTTAATCCCCAACCATGGATTCCCTGGTGTGGACTTTACCCCTTTACCTAGGATCCCAACAAAGGTAACCAGTCTGTGAGGGATTTAGAGTGACTAGACCTACCTAGAGGAGGGCTGGTGTTATATCTTAAAGCATGTCAGCTATCTAGAGACTTGCATAGTTAGATCTTAGTAGCATTCATACTATTGCATATCATTCATATCATATTTTGCATTGCTGATTGTGTTGACATATGGATGAGTATTTAGTTATCTTACTAAGTTCATCATAACTCATTCCTTTTCCTTGTATGTATTATATAAACTATACAGATGGTTGCACAATGACGGAAGTTAGAGTGGATCCATATGAAAGACCCCTCTCCTATGAAGAAGATGTGGCATCGTCAATGGGAGATGGAGATAGCTTGTGCAGGAGCTCCAGCGGATGCATGGAGTGCGCTTATAGCACCCATTGATGGATAGAGGAGACAAATTGCCAGACATTTTGTTGACCGTCTGGAAAAGAACTAGAGAACCCCCTTCCTTTCTAAACATGAGACACAGTTTTTAGCTTTAGAAAAAGAAACTAGAAAGAAACTTATTTAGTTATTTTGATTGCTTAGGCTGAACTCATTATTCTTTTTTATCATTGATTCTTTCCTTTATCATTTTATTAGAGTATTTGGACTCTTGTAATCCTATTTATTAATTATTCAACTTGCTCTTGCTCTTGATTTATCTATACTTGCATTTATTATTATTGATGGGTAAGACCGTGGATCCTGTGATAGTTCGCACCCACGGGTTGTTGGGCGGGTAACCAAGACCAGCGGGTGGGGTGTGACACAACCCCTTAAGCAAAGTACCCTTGTACTGCAAAGTACTAGGGGGCGGTCGCTTAAGGCGGTTGATTGGGCCAATCAACAGCCCCAAGTGACCGCCATGGTCTGCTTATGGGATTTTGCCCTAATATGCCCCCTTCCTCTATAAATAGAAAATACCGTGTTTTTAACTCATTATTATATTCGGGATTGCTGCTGTGGACGGTCAAGAGGCAGAAGACACATGCTGGAAGGTGAGGAAAGTGTGGTTTGAGATCTGGATCTGTTTCCCTCGTCTATTTGTAAATCTGGTTGAGGTAAGTGAATCCCCTTCACTCAATTCTCTTCATTCAACTTTGGAATGGTGTAGATCTATCTACTTTATGTTGAGGTGACCTAATTGTGATTGATTGTATACCCTAATCAATGTGTTTGAGAGGATCCTGTCCGGAAAACGAATCCCTGTATTCGAATAAAGGATGGATCTAATCAAGGGAGATGATTTGGGTGTTAGATCTCTGCTAATTTTAGGTTTCTATTTTGCTCCTTTGTTAAAGACTTGTTAAGTTTGAAATTTGGATTAAGATCATCCCAAAACTGCATTGAAATTGGATGATCAAAAGTCTGAATTTCAAAGTTGGAAGACTGTTTGTAACTGGGGTGGTTGCTTAAGGCGGTCGCTTAACCCAAGCAACTGGCTAGGTCACAGCAGCTATGTGAGTTTGGTTTTTGCTTTGATTTGACTCATGACTCTTATGTATTCTTGTAACCCTATGTTTAGATGTCTTCTGAGTCTATTGAAGATTTTGTAATTGCAGTTTGATTGCATTCTATTAAGCTTTTACTTAATTACAAGTAAGGACACACTATCTTGTTTATATACAATGACATGTATATGATGAATCAGTTGTTTCCAATAATATTCATTAATCATGTACATTGTTGTAGTTGTTTAAATCACTTTAATACTGTTATATATATATATATATATTTGGTAAACTTAATACTGTTATATTGATGAGCACATTTATGTATGAAATCTTAGGGCATAAAGCATGCATTTTATACACTTAGAGTGGAGTTACCTTGGGGTTTATGTTGTTTTTGCAGATTTTAGGACTTTTCAAGATTTAAGCAAATATTTGGAGTTTTGGGCTTGAATCATGCTATTTTACACGCCAAGAAGTCCATTCAAATTCTCAAATGCGAAAATGGGTCTGATCTGGAGCATGATGGGCTAGAGATGTGTGATTATGGGCCAACTCCGATTTCTTGAAGAGATAAAGAAAACAAATTTGATCTACGACTGAGATTTTAAATCAAATCTACAGAGATATTATTGAGAGAGTCCAAATGGAAGAGAGTCCTTGCATACCTCAATATCTTATTTCCTATCTTGGATTTAATTAAAGAAAGAAAAAGAGGAAAATGAATTATATTCAGAAAGAAAAAGAGGAAAAATCCCGTTTTTGAATGTCTCTGTCCAGTTTCGATCAAACCCTTCATCGAACGGTCATCCGATGTCTGATCGTGCTGATTTTTGGAGGAGGGCTTCACGACTACTTAAACCTCAAATCCAACGGTGGAATTATGCATCTGATCTCTCTAAGTTTGCGCGATTACTACGTCAAAACCCTAATTGGCTGAGTCAGATAGAAACCCTGAGTTTTATTCAAATTCAGCCGTGCTTCATATCTCATGTAAACTCTATAAAAGGAGAGCATACTCCATCAAAGGAGGGGGTGTTCTAGAGCTTAGTAGAAGCATTCTTTCTTCTCTCTTTAGTTTATTTAGCTTTCTTAGTTTTCTTTGCTTGCATTAGTGAGATTTAAATTTCTAGATTCAATGTTTAGGTTTAATCTTTTTATGTAATGCAATTCAAGTTCAAGCTTCAAGCTTCAAGTTTCAATTTTTTTAGATTCATTTTTCTCTGGGTCTAGCAATTGCAGAGTTAGATCATTCTAAATCTAGATTTGGTTGTTAGGGTTGGTTGAGATTCGAATCGTTTGTTCAATTCGCAAGTAAGTAACCTTCTTTATTAATCTTCTCTCCTCCCTCCATTCCCGCTTCTATCTACCCCTCCATATTCTTAATTTAGGATTTACTTTCATTATTATTTATTGTTCTCCCTTCCCCTTGATCCTTGATTAGAGATGCCTATAGTCGTGCCTCTTATTAGTTAAGGCTTTCCTTTTCCTTTTATTGCTTTGTTTATTGCTCTGTTATTTACTTTCTGTTATTTACTTTTTGCCTATTCATTCATAATCTCGGACCACATAACTGGAGCAAGCCTACAGTCGTGCCTCTGCTTCTGGTGACGGGTGATGTTGCATCTGCATTTTAGCTATGAACTAAATTTTACTGACTGCTTTAACATACTAACTGGTTTTACTTTTTTTTTCCTTTTTATTTTTATTGTTCGCATTTTTTTCCTGTCTTTTATTTATGCATTGATTGTGTTTAATTTATTTTTCGTTTCAATTCGATTGCATTAGACGTATAGATTATGATCGTTTAGTTTAGTTAATTAGTTAACAAAAATTGAATCATTCCACTCTCGCATTACTATTAAGAAATTGAATTATAAGTGGCATATCTCCTTGAGATCGACCCGTTAGCTACACGATACCGTGCGCTTGCGGTTACTTTTAAAAAATTTCAACAACAAGTTTTTGGCGCCGTTGCCGGGGAGGTATTAGTCCACTTTGTTTTTCTCATTCTTAGATAAATCGAAGTGATTTAAAAAAAAATTTAAAAAAGAAAAATTCAAAGATATTACTCTTAACTTGAGTATAAACAAAAAAATATAGTAGTCCCCACTCTATTGTAGAATCCCCATGATTCGATTGTAGGTGGCTCCGAAGACTATACGGATTCCCTTGCTGTCAAACCTATACAGCGCTCAACTATACGGCAACCTTACAACTTTGGAATCATTGTTTCAATCTTTGTGGTGGGAAATTCACTAATTTCCTTTTGTTTTTGTTATTTCCATTTCTTTTATTCTTTAGTTACTTTATTTTTATTTTTATTTTAAAAAAAAAAATCTCATTGTTTCATAAGAGTCATTAATTGCATTAGGTGGTTAGTGCATGTGTGTTTGGACTCGTGATTCTACAAATAGAATTGTCCGAGTGTCTAACTTGACCATGGAAGGTCTACCTCCACCACCTCCACCTAAGAGTCTTAGGGATAGATTTTATCCTACCCGATCTGCACAACCTTCCTGTATGCGTTTACTTGAAGTGAGGGGTAATAATTTTGAGCTCAAATCTCATTATCTATCTATGTTACCCCAATTTCATGGGTTACCTGATCAAGATGCATACTTGTTCCTTAGGGAGTTTGAGGAGGTTTGTGTCCTTATGAAGGTACAACAACTCACTGATGATGCTGTAAGACTACGGTTCATTACATTTGCACTAAAGGACCAGGCCAAAAAGTGGCTTTATAGCTTACCTAGGGATAGCATTATCACATGGGAACAATTTACTGTCCTATTTTTGAAGAAATTCTTTCCTTTCTCTAAGACGAATAAAAGAAGAAATGATATTCTTCAATTTCGTCAGAAACCCAATGAGTCCTTTGCTAAGGTAATGGAGAGATTTCAAAGCCTTCTCCAAGAATGCCCTCACCATGGTATAGAATTATGGCATCTATGTCAAATAATTTATGAGGGTATCGATTATCAATGCAAACAACTTTTAGAATCTATGTGCCCCACAGGATTTACATCATTCACTGATGATTCCGAAGCTTGGGAATTTCTTTTAGACCTAGCAGATAGAATTAGAGAATGGGAGTCAACCCAAGAATCTGAAGAGACTAGTAGGGGATATTTTGTTGATAGCCAAGTTCATAAGGAAGTACAAATAGATAATCTTTTAAAAAAGTTAGACTTTGGTAGTTGACAATTCTATTGCTATGTGTGCATGGTGTCAATCTCCTACACATGTAATTGAGGAATGTCCTAGCTATTCTGGAGGCCAACATGAAAATGTCAGTGCGATGTTTCCAAACCCGTACAGTAACACGTACAATCCTGGGTGGAAGAATCATCTTAACTTTTCATGGTCTCAAGGGCAAAACCAAAATGGATTAAGCAATTATTCCACACAAAATCACTTTGGTGCCCCTCAAAAGCAAAATGCCCAATTTTCTTATAATCCAAATGTCCAGTTCCCTCAAACCCCAAATTTTCAGAATGCCAATTTAGCTAGGCCTGTCAATCCATCTATTGTGCCTCATATGCCTCACATTGCACAAAATCAATCATCACCTGGTTTCAACAGAGGTAACATTCCAGAGTTTTCTCGTCTCTCTTCCTTAGAGAAGAATATGGAAGTACTTTCCAGCACCTTCATGACTTCTATGCATAATATGGAAAAACAAATTTCCACTCTTGCAAGTGCTTTGTCTGAGCAAGAAAAAGGTAAAATGCTTAGCCAACCTGGGTTAAATCCTAGGATTCAGATTCAACAAAGACTACCAAATCAAGTCAACCAAGTTGAATCCTCCCATTCTTCTTTAGCTTCAATTAATTCTGTGTCTGCATTGAAAAGTTGGAAAGGGTATTTAACAGGTGAGTCACATATCAATGAAAAGAGCGAGATTAGTGACCATTGTGATGAGGAGATTGTTCAAGTATCTCCGAATAAAAGTTTGTCTGAGGAACCCATAGAAGTTGAGGATGAGCCAGTTGCTTTAGCAGTACCTAAGTTTGGTGAACCACTATCAGAAACTATGAGAAAAGAGAAAATTTCAAATGAGAGTCCTTATGTTACTAAGGCCCCTTATCCTAGTCGTCTAGTTAATAAGAAGAAGACTGCAACTATGGAGAAAATTTTTGATGTCTACAAAAAGATAGAAGTGAATATCCCTCTTTTGGATGCCATATCCCAGATCCCCGCCTATGCAAAAGTGTTAAAAGATTTATGCACTCATAAAAGAATCACTAGCATTCCCAAAAAGGTGTTCTTGGCAGGTAACATTAGTTCCATAAATACTCAACCTGTAGCAACCAAGTATAAGGATCCAGGGAGCCCCACCATAGCTTGTGTCATAGGCAATACACACATTGAACATGCTTTACTTGATCTTGGTGCAAGTGTGAATCTTTTGCCTTACCATGTTTATAAGCAACTAGGACTGGGAGAATTGAAAGCAACTAGAACTACTCTTCAGTTGGCAGATAGGTCAGTTAAGATTCCTAAAGGGATGATTGAAGATGTTTTACTGAAAGTGGGAGAATTTATTTTTCCAGTTGATTTCATTGTGCTAGATACTAAACCTTTTTCAATCAAGGATGAAATCCCAATAAATTTAGGAAGACCATTTTTGGCTACTAGTAATGCATTAATCAATTGTCGAAACGGTCTTTTATGGTTGTCTTTGGGAAATCGAACTGTGGAGTTTAATATATTTAGGATAGGGAAACAACCACAAATAGAAGAAGAGATCAATATGCTTGAGGAATCTTTTGATTTTCCTAATGATGTGATTACCAACTTTGAGATTGATTTTGATTATGAATTTCAAGAATGTAAGGATATGTTGGATGATGATAATGAAACTTTCTTTTCTGAAGTCTTAAATTTTCACACACCTTTGGAGCCTATTAAATCTCTATCCATCTCCATCTCCATTCCCAAGCCCTCAATAATTGAACCCCCCAAGCTAGAATTGAAAGAGTTGCCTTCTAATTTGAAGTATGCTTTATTGGAACAAGATAATACTCTTCCTCTCCTTGTTGTCTCTGATTTAACCTTCGACAAAGCAGAAGAGTTGATCACACTGTTGAATGATAATAGAGAAGTATTGGGTTGGTTTGTCACTCATATCAAAGGTCTAAGCTCTTCCATTGAACAACATCATATTCATCTTATGAAAGATGCAAAACCTTCTAGAGAACCTCAACGTATGATGAGAATTTTCTTTAACATTGTGAATGTTTTTCTTGAGATCTTTAGAGATGATTTTTCAATTCACGATTTTTCTTATTTGGAGTGCCTTCCCCATCATACATTGATATTGAAGATAAGACTAAAGCTTCCCATGATAAGCACATCTTGACTGAAAGGTATACCCCTCATTTGTCTTCTTTGTTTAGCATACATGCATTGAGGACATTGCATTACTTAAGTGTGTGGGGGGGGGGGGGTATAGCTGCGTTGTAGATTTTAACTTTGACTTTTGGTTATTATACATATTCTTTCAATTGCTATGATATGTGAAATGAGAGTGATTTTGGTACCCATCATGAACACATAAAAACCCTGTTGAGAGGAAGGTAACTTGTATATATGTTGAGATGAGATTTACCTTAGAAAAATAAAAGGCCCTTAACTTAAGGCATTGAACCATCTATGAATTTTGTGGGTCCTTGTTTCTTTGGCTAGAAGTTGAGATCAATTTTGTGTATGACATGACAAAATAAAAGAAAGAAAGAAAAAAAAAGAGTAGAAAGTAAAAGTTGAATTCCTTGGAACTAGATAGGGCACTCCGACTCAGGAATCGAGGTGACTTGTTCGAAACTCTGAGGAAGGAGATTATTGAAAAGAACTCTCGTATCACTGTCTATGTGGGCATATGCAAAGGAAAGCTACAAAGTAACTTGGGTTTCTGGTGTCTGCTCCACCATGTCATTCAAGCCAACCGTAGTGGAGTAATATAGAGTTCACTACTCAAAAGAAAAGAAAGAGATCAATACAAGTGTCATCAATGCCTTGGTAAAATTGTTTGGTCAAAAATACTTCAAAACCTTAGTACTTGGTCCCCTTACTTTATGAGTGGTTTTGCTTAAAGGAGAGGTGTACTTGAAAGATATAAGGTGAATCTTTGATTGAGATATATGTTAAGTCTCAAGAATCAATATGGGGTAATAAAGTTCAAATGTGGGGGATCTTAAATCAATGGTGAGAAAAATTGTCATAGCTATTGATCTTGTATGAGTACTTACCAATTGTTAGAGTTGGAATTTGCAATGTTTTATTTTGAGCTAAAATTGGAATTTTGGATGTACATTCACTGCTAACATCCACGAGACAAAACTCGTCCTCTAGGAGTAACCTAGTGGTTTAAAGGCCTGTTGCACATGCTAAGTTTAACCGTGATTCTTACGAAAGTGAGTTAGGATTTATTTTGTTGCACTAGTTTCTTACTTGCATTTGAATTTTCTTTAATTTTTGCTTGAGGACAAGCTTAGTCTAAGTGTGGGGGAATCTGATGAGCACATTTATGTGTGAAATCTTAGGGCATAAAGCATGCATTTTATACACTTAGAGTGGAGTTACCTTGGGTTTTATGTTGTTTTTGCAGATTTTAGGACTTTTCAAGATTTAAGCAAATATTTGGAGTTTTGGGCTTGAATCATGCTATTTTACACGTCAAGAAGTCCATTCAAATTCTCAAATGCGAAAATGAGCCTGATCTGGAGCATGATGGGCTAGAGATGTGTGATTATGGGCCAACTCCGAATTGTTGAAGAGATAAAGAAGGCAAATTTGATCTACGACTGAGATTTTAAATCAAATCTACAGAGATATTATTGAGAGAGTCCAAATGGAAGAGAGTCCTTGCATACCTCAATATCTTATTTCCTATCTTGGATTTAATTAAAGAAAGAAAAAGAGGAAAATGAATTATATTCAGAAAGAAAAAGAGGAAAAATCCCGTTTTTGAATGCCTCTGTCCAATTTCGATCAAACCCTTCATCGAACGGTCATCCGATGTCTGATCGTGCTGATTTTTGGAGGAGGGCTTCACGACTACTTAAACCTCAAATCCAACGGTGGAATTATGCATCTGATCTCTCTAAGTTTGCGCGATTACTACGTCAAAACCCTAATTGGCTGAGTCAGATAGAAACCCTGAGTTTTATTCAAATTCAGCCGTGCTTCATATCTCATGTAAACTCTATAAAAGGAGAGAATACTCCATCAAAGGAGGGGGTGTTCTAGAGCTTAGTAGAAGCATTCTTTCTTCTCTCTTTAGTTTATTTAGCTTTCTTAGTTTTCTTTGCTTGCATTAGTGAGATTTAAATTTCTAGATTCAATGTTTAGGTTTAATCTTTTTATGTAATGCAATTCAAGTTCAAGCTTCAAGCTTCAAGTTTCAATTTTTTTAGATTCATTTTTCTCTGGGTCTAGCAATTGCAGAGTTAGATCATTCTAAATCTAGATTTGGTTGTTAGGGTTGGTTGAGATTCGAATCGTTTGTTCAATTCGCAAGTAAGTAACCTTCTTTATTAATCTTCTCTCCTCCCTCCATTCTTGCTTCTATCTACCCCTCCATATTCTTAATTTAGGATTTACTTTCATTATTATTTATTGTTCTCCCTTCCCCTTGATCCTTGATTAGAGATGCCTACAGTCGTGCCTCTCTTTAGTTAAGGCTTTCCTTTTCCTTTTATTGCTTTGTTTATTGCTCTGTTATTTACTTTTTGTTATTTACTTTTTGCCTACTCATTCATAATCTCGGACCACATAACTGGAGCAAGCCTACAGTCGTACCTCTGCTTCTGGTGACGGGTGATGTTGCATCTGCATTTTAGCTATGAACTAAATTTTACTGACTGCTTTAACATACTAACTGGTTTTACTTTTTTTTTCCTTTTTATTTTTATTGTTCGCATTTTTTTTCCTGTCTTTTATTTATGCATTGATTGTGTTTAATTTATTTTTCGTTTCAATTCGATTGCATTAGACGTATAGATTAGGATCGTTTAGTTTAGTTAATTAGTTAACAAAAATTGAATCATTCCACTCTCACATTACTATTAAGAAGTTGAATTATAAGTGGCATATCTCCTTGAGATCGACCCGTTAGCTACATGATACCGTGCGCTTGCAGTTACTTTAATATTGTTATATACTTGTTGTTTGTGTTATATTTATATATTGAATCACTTCATGATATGAAATGAATGGTTATGATATGATCTTGATTGATGTAATGTAGCTGTGATAGAAAGGGTATCCAATTGGTTATCTTTGATCGAGATATCAGAGGCTGTGGTATGGGACACATGCTCATTGATGCCTCTAGCACTATCATGACTGCTAGATGACATACCTAGGGGGTCTAGAATTGCATGGCTAGATACCCCACATGCTATTACCCTTCGGTAGGGGAATTGAAGCCGAATGACCCGTGATAATAGTGACGTGACTCTGTTTCATCCTACAATGCTAACCAGTTCGTGTGGAGACTTAGTGGTCCACTGTTGTTCATGCAATGGTAGGGTTGCATATGTTAGGGTTGGGCTCATGGACGTCCAAGGAGCGGCTGGGTGTCGTGAGGAGTCATAGAGCATTCCACCCCAATAATATGTGGATGACCATAGGGTTAGGGAGTGGAGTCCAATAGCCAGTCCGTGAGGGTTCTCATTCCTAGGTTGCGAAGGATACGGAACTGAGTTGGTTGGTGCCATAGGGGAAGTATCTGGACTTCATATAGTATGTTACTAGTATGACCTTGCATTGGATTAGAAACCCCGACATTCGCCAGTACTCATGCCAATGGTCGTGGTAAGAGAGTGTTGACTTAAATCCCAGCCATGGATTGCCTGATGAGGACTTGACCCCTTTACCCGGGATCCCAATAGAGGTAACCAGTCTATGAGGGATTAGAGTGACTAGACCTACCCAGAGGAGGACTGGTGTTATATCTTAAAGCATGTCAACTATCTAGAGACTTCCATGGTTAGACCTTAGTAGCATTCATATTATTGCATATCATTCATATCATATATACATTGCCGATTGTGTTGACATATGGATGAGAAATGTGTAATCCTTACTGAGTTCGTCATAACTCATTCCTTTCTTTGTATGTTATATTAAACTGTACAGATGGTTTCACATCCTCGAAAATTGGAGAGAATTTGTATGATCAAACCCTCTCGTATGAAGAAGATGTGGCATCGTCAGTGGGAGATGGAGATAGCTTGCATGAAACCTCCTGCAGATGCTTGGAGTGCGCTTATAGCACCCATTGATGGCCGAAGGAGGTAGATTGCTAGACATTTTGAGGATCGTATGGAGAAGAACTGAAGAACCCTCTTTCTTACTATTCATGGAAAGCACTATTTAGCTTTAGAGAAAGAAACTTGAAAGAAACTTATTTAGTTTATTTTGATTGTTTCCGCTAAACTTGATATTCCTTTTGAACATTGATTCTTTCTTTGATTCGTTCTTTGATTATTTTATGGGAGTATTTGGACTCCTGTAATCCCTTTGATTAATTATATGAACTTGCTCTTGATTTTCTATTACTTGCATTTATTATTATTGATGGGTAGGACCGTGGATCTTGTGACTGATCGCACCCATGGGTTGTTGGGCGGGTAACCGATACCAGTGGGTGGGGTATGACAGTCTCCATATGTTGTAGAATTTTTCTATTAATTTTGGAGTGTTTCGATGTGATTCAAAGAGTTTCCAACCAAAGTTGAAAGCTTCTGTCTGTATACAGAATGCTTGGTTGATACCATCAACCAAGACCATCAACCAAGGGTGTGCTTGATAGCAACTTTTCCCCGTTTTGACTTTGTTTCATCTCCGATCATTAGAGTTTATTTCTTATACTCTTAACATGTTTGTTTAGGGTTATATTGGTGATTTTGAACTTGCTCTCTAATCTCTTTTTCAAAGTTTACAAAGTTGGATATAAGGTGAGTACGTTCACCCACAATATGCACAAAGACACACTTTGATATGTTAGGACTTATATGCATATGTTAGCTACTGTTGTGAAACCCAGCCCCATCCTAACCCTGACCCTGACTCAGATCCGTTGATGTTTGTAGGAGTGGTGGAAGAAGAAACTTGTGGGCCCTCGTAGTTGAAGACTTGGTGTATGATTCAGAGCCCATGGACATTGACAGTGATGCCCCTTACTTGGATGCATTGTCAATGTTCAGTGAGAAACTACACCTAGAAGTACTTGGTGCACTTCTGGTCTTGTTTCGAAGGTATTTCTCTTATCTAGACTTGTTAATTGACTTGTAGGAGAAATCTCAACTCAATTCGGAACAATCTAGCCCTTCTTTTCCCTGGATCAAGCATGCTGTCCATGCTTGGTCGACTGGGCCAGTCAACCAAGCCAATCGACCAAAGGATTTCCAAATCCGAGAATTAGATGCTTTTTGGATATTCTCTTCTCTACTTAAGGGAATCTCATTTCTTGAACCCTATTTTTCATTCCTAGCTTGCTGAGGACGAGGGGAGAGCTTCCCAAAGCATTTCCTTAGTAGTGGTGAAGATTATCCATTCAAATCATTGCCAATCATTGCCTCTTGTCTCCATTTGCATCTACAAGGTATGACTCCTCTCTCTTGCTCTCTATCCTACTCTTTTCTTTTCTTCTTCTTACTGTGTAACCTTGGAGTTGGTGCTGCAACCTTGGAACCATCACTCCAAGTGTTCATTCCTTGCTAATGCATGATTTCATTTCATTCCTACCTATGCTATGCTCTCATTTTGATTCTTGCATATGCATTGCTATGATTCTCTTCTTTACTTCTTGTATTCTTGTCCTAAACTGAAGTATGTACTATGCTAAGTCTATTTTCTATGCTAGCATATGATCCTAATCTATTGCACATCAATTCCCCTTGCTAATTCCTTCATTTCCATTGTAATTTCATTTGATTTCAATTAATGCGATGATTCTTGTATTTAGAATATAGGGTTTCAATTTGGGGATTCTTAATTAGACCATTAAATTATGCTAATTTCTTGCTAGATAGTGTTCTTATACTATTACAATCAATCCCTCCAAGTTTTGGATCGATCCGAGCCCCAGAAGCTGGGTTTCAGATAAAATATCACTATTCAGCCCCACACTGTTCACTTGGTCGACTGCTTGGGCGGCTGGGGCCGTCGACCAATTGGTTGCTGAATTGTGGGCTTCGCCAATTTGAACCGTTCGACCTCCGATTTTCCCGATTTCTTTTCTAATCTTTCATTTATATTTGTCTAGAGTCTTAATACCATCTTTGGATCATTTTTTTTGAGATTATTGGATTATCATCATCGCGGCTTAAGGTAAGGATGATTATACCCATATAACATAGACTGTGATTATTACACTGATGTTGATAACTTAGTGGGCTTAGCTTATTGGTTGTATTTGGACATCATATGACTACTGCAGATACCTTGTGACAGTAGCATCATGTTTATTTACTCTTGTTTATCATGTCTATTAATTCTTGTTATTTACTTATACACTTAATCATGTGATGTTATGACGTATTTTTCAAAATGATGATGTATCATGTATGTATGTGTTGTAATGTGAGGAATTGCTCCTCTAAAAGTAAGTTTTCACAAGACCCCAATAGGGTATTTATAGTTACAACCTAGTAAGTCTTATACTAAGTAAGAAAAGGAAATATAGAAATAAAACTCTAGACTTATGAGGAAATATAATCCTATTCTAATTAGGAAACCTCAGTCTATGTTTTCAACACTCCCCCTCAAGTTTGAGCATGGATATTTATCATGCCTAACTTGCTCATAATGTAATTGAATATCTTCATGCTCAAGCTCTTAGTGAGCACATCAGCCCGTTGCTTGTTTGAAGTAACAAAGGTGATATGGATCAGCCCAACCTCAAGCTTCTCTTTGATGAAATGTCTGTCAATCTCCACATGCTTAGTCTTATCATGCTGTACTGGGTTATGAGCTATGCTGATTGTTGACTTACTATCTGAGAATTACTATATAGGAACCTCAAAATCTGTCCCAACCTCTTGAAGCAACCCTTTAAACCATAGTACCTCATAATGCCTTGTGCAATCGCCCTAAACTCAGCCTCAGCACTGGACCACGCAACTACAGCCTGTTTCTTGCTTCTCCAAGTCACAAGGTTACCTCCCACATATACACAATACCCAGATGTAGATCTCCTATCATCTGGACATCCTGCCCAATCTGCATCTGTATATGCCTCAATCTTCAAATGTCCATGAGCTGAAATTAAAATTCCTTTTCTTGGAGTAGTCTTCAAGTATCTCAAGATCCGATATACTGCATCCAAATATGAGGAATAGGGATCATGCATATATTGGCCAATAAGACTAACTGCAAATGTGTATTAGATCTAGTGTGACATAGATAGATCAACTTTCCCACTAATTTTTGATACCTTATCTGTCAACTGGTTCTCCTTCCTTTGCCTTCAAGTGTAGGTTAGGCTCAATAGGAGTCTCAACAGGCGTACATCCTAGCATTCCAGTTTCCTCAAGAAGATCCAATATATACTTCCTCTGGGATAGAGATACACTGCTAATAGAATATGCCAACTCTAAACCTAGGAAATATCTTAGTTTTCCCATATCTTTGATCTCAAATTCAGTTCCCAAAAATGTCTTTAATGCTGAAATCTCATCCTCACTACTGCCTGTGATCACAATATCATCCACATATACTAAAAGTATAGTAGTGTGGCAACCATCTCTTTTAATAAACAAAGTGTGGTCTGCATTGCTTTGCTTATAGTCATTAGATATCATTGCTTTATGGAACCTTCCAAACCACTCTCTTGGAGATTGCTTCAGCCCATATAAAGCCCTCTTTAACTTGTACACTTCCCTATAAGTCTCTATAGTAGAATACCCAGGTGGTATATCCATATATACCTCTTCTTGGAGTTCTCCATGCAAAAAGGCATTCTTCACATCTAATTGTTGTAAACTCCACCCTTTATTAATTGCAGATGAAATAATAGTACGAACTGTGTTCATCTTGGCAACAGGGGCAAATGTCTTCTGGTAGTCAACGCCATAAGTCTGAGTGAAACCTTTGGCCACCAATCTTACCTTGTACCTTTCAACAGTCCCATCTACCTTGTACTTGATCACAAACACCCATTTGCACCAACTGTCTGCTTTCCTATGGGCAAAGTCACCAAGTCCCACATTTTGTTTTTTTCCAAAGCTTGCATTTCCTCATCCATAGTTTCTTTCCAGTTTGAGTGAGATAATGCCTCCTGCCAAGTGTTAGGAATAGAAGTAGAGGACAAAGAGGAAATAAAACTTTGAAATTCTGGAGATAGAGACTGATATGAAACATAATTGAAAATAGGATGTTTGGTGCAAGTTCGAGGCTGCTTTCGTAATGCAATTGGTAAGTCTAAAGTAGGATTAGAAGAAGGGTCAAAGACAGACTCACCTGGAGGAACGGATTGTTCAGGGCCAAGAACCAAAGCTTTTGACTGGCTTGGTTTAGAAGGGGTCACTTGTTGCTTTTTTTGATAGGTCTTCAGAGGTCTAGTCTCCCCCTGTATATCATCCACCAGCTGTTCCTGTCCGGTCATTCCATCTTCCAAAGGAGGATCATCTGTAGGAATCTCAGGAGAAATATCGAAAGGAGGAATCAACATTGGAACCTCTTCACTAAAACTCTCCCCCTGAAGAGGTGTAGGGGAAAAAAAAAAAGGAATTTGTTCCTGGAACACAACATCCATAGAGACGAAAAAACGACGAGAACTAGGATGATAACACTTATACCCCTTTTGTGTAGGAGGATAACCCAAGAAAATGCACTTTAACCCACAAGTATCTAACTTTCCATGAACATGGTGGTTCCGGACAAAGGCAACACATCCAAAAACCTTAGGTGAGACTGTAAAGACTGTTGTACCTAAAAGAACCTCAAGGGGACAGCGTTGGTCTAAGACTTGGGAAGGCATTTGGTTAATTAGATATGCCGCAGTAAGAACGGCTTCACCCAAAATCGAAGAGGCACATGCATAGAAAACATGAGGGAACGTGCTACCTCAAGTAGCTGTCTATTCTTGCGTTCAGCAACCCCATTTTGAGGTAGAGTGTTGACGCAACTAGTTTGGTGTATGATACCATGGTTTGCTAAGTAGGAAGGGAATGCGCCACCCAAGTACTCAGTTCCGTTATCCATATGAAGGATTTTGACTGTGTCACATCCTCCCAGCCGGTACCCTAATTGGCATACCCGAGAGTGTGATCCACAGCCTGAAGATCAGGTATCGAGTAATCAACCTCCCACATAAACAATAACATAATCATGAACAATAATAATCGATGTGCGAAAGATAAACCATAGATCCAAATAAGGAAAGAATGAATCATATATAAATCAGAGTACTAAATATAATCAGAGTGTCTAAATCAGATAAGTAAAGTGAGGCAAAATCCCACTCTACAACCAGCGGAAAAGTAGTTCTAAAAGAGAAGAAACAGGATAGAATCTAATCCCAATAGCAGGTACAATAGGTAACTAAATTGTTCTCAATCTTATAGACAATATCCCTATAAGTATAAATCTCATAAACGGCACAAGGGCGCTTCCACTCTATCGTCGGACTAAGCATCGTACGGAGCATAACCACTCGCGGAATCTTCAGTGTAATTGTCGTAACCGCAATCACTTTCCTGGAGATATGCCTCTTCTCCTTGCGCTTCTTCATACGAGCAGTCATGACACTCAGATCCTGTAGAATAGTCTAACAAACATTGTACAAAAAGGAATGAGTTTCAAAAAACTCAGTAAGGCAGTTAAATCCATAATAACATAAATGGCAGGATTACAAAACAAACATAAATGCAATATGGTATGAGACAAACAATGAATGTATGAATCTAACTTTATGTATGCTGGTCTCTAATGGCAGACATGCTTTAAGTCATAGCACCGTACTTCTTTAGGAAAGTCTCATTCACTCATCATCAGTTGGTAATGGGTCCGGCATCCCTCGAGACATTCCATGGCTGGGGTTATAGGTCACCACTCTCTCACATCACCATTGGTCTAAGTACCGGCGCATGTCAGGGTAAGGCCTAGCCAAATGCAAGTCTTCTACTTAGTTACATCAAGTCAGATCCAGATACGTCCATTCCTCGTCCCTGACGATCCTTTCCGGTATCCTTCACACTAGAGTCCTCATAGTCTCTGACTACGGACTCATCAACCCTATTGGTTATCCACATATGGTAAACGGGAAGCTCTCACGTCCCCTCACGGGTTGGTTACCGGTCTTGAGCGCCCGTGAGCCCAAGTCTATCCATATGCAACCCTACCAATAAATGGCCCCCACAATGTGATTCCTGTCCTCTCACGGGTTGGTTACCGGTCTTGAGCGCCCACGAATCCCCATTGCTACCACAGGTCGTTCGGTCTTAATACCCCTCCGATTAGGGTCTGACATAACGGGACATCCTAGCCAACACTACTAGACAGTCCTAAATATGTCATCCAACAGTTTAGGAAGGTGTCCAGAGGGCATCTCCGGAAACATCCCATAATATTCCCGTAGTAGTCCTAGGACAAAAGTGTCAAAAGGACACCTCTCCTTTCCAAACCATACTTAAGCACACACAAGCATCAATTCATAATATCATATATATGGTAACTTCATATATGGAAAGAAATCAATAATTACAATCAACTTGTATATAACTGGTAAGTAAATCATACATGAGTCAATTTAATATAAGCAAGTAATGCTACTGATATCAAGACAGTACCACAGTAGTATAATATTATAAGAATCTAATTAAAGAAATAAATTAACAGGATTCAAATATAGAAACTAAGATATGCAATTTATGTTGTTAAAGAAGTAACCATCCTTACCTTTTATAACTTGCAAAGGAATCCTAAGAAATCAAATAAGATCTTGACAAACTTGAGAAGAAGGTCCTAAACAAGTGTATACAACATATTAGGAAAGATCCCTAACAGAAAAGATATCAAAACATCCAAAACAGACCAAATCTGGAGTTGCTGTACTCATTGGTCGATTGGATTGGTCTCATCGCCCTGATCGACCAATCAGTCGACCAATGGAGACAGTGGCCTACAAAATCAGAGTTTTAAGAATAAAGAACCGAATTTGGTGGTTCAAAAGGGTACTAAACAAGGGGTAAACTACATTGGTAGTATCCTAACATATAGAGGACCTCAAAACACTAATCGAATTAAGTCTTCAAGTTACAAATTAGGAAACAAAAAGTTACCATAATTAGATCAATCATGGTTCTTGAAGAATTCAAGATAGAAATCATAGACAAGAACAATAGGAGAATGAATCATTGATTCAGATAAAGATATCATGGAAAGCATACTTAGATCTTCAAGAAAATAGACCTAAGAGCATAAATCTAAATAAGGAAACAAAACCTACCATAGATGTAACTGTCATGATTCATGAAGAAAGCATGGTATGGTAGAAGAGAAACAACTAGAGATTGATAGATCATGGATCATGTAAAGAAAACACAGCGATTGACTACTAACATGATCAATATAGTAGATCTAAGAAGATCAGAATTTAAATCAAAAGATGAACAAAGACAAGATCATGATTTGATCATGATTCCTTCAAAAGCTTGCAATGATCATGGTTATGATCATTGCATTAGCCATTAATCCTTAGGAAGATCATGCGAGACAAGTCCAGAGATGTTTGCAACAGAGAATGCAGCATCTCCTCTCTGGTCTCAACTCAAAAAGGAAAGAAAAACGGAGATAAAGAAGAAGAAGAGAGTGTAGACATACCTTTGATGCAAGAGGAAGAGTTTTGACGAAGATCCGTCAAGATAAACACCAAGGACGCAAGGGAGATGACTTGTAGAGGTCTTTGGTTCGTTCCAAAGAGTTTGGAGGCAGAAAAAACGAAGTAGACTCGAGATTGGACTTAAATAGAGCAAGCAAGACCTAATTACCAAAGACAAAACCCATTGGTCGAGTGGATTGGTCGACTGGTCCAGTCGACCAATGAGTCGACCAATCAGTTCAGCAACTCCTAAACAGGGAATTGAAGACCCAGATCAAATCCAATCCTAAAGGGGTTTTGCACACATATCAAGTGACTTACCTAATAGGTAGAAATGCCTTCAAACCATGATAGAGAGCACTCCAAGTCCATCAACTAATCCGATCTTTATCAAGATTCAGTTTCCATAAATAGAACCTCATCATCAACACTCATGGATTCAAAGCCAGACACCAAGTCCTCCACTGGGATGGCCCAAAGCTGACTTCTTACTTTACTTCGGGTCACTGGACCTACAAATAACAAAGTTTTCGGGTCAAGGTTAGGGCTGGGTTTCACAGACTGTCGCCCCAAACTGAGTCCTAATCATATTATGAAAATTTTGAAAGCACGAGAAAACGTCACTTTTTTGGTGAAGCAAGTAAACCCATGTGGTCCTAGTACAACAGTCAATAACGGTAACAAACCATCTATGACCAGATAAAGACAATGTTCGAGAAGGACCCCACACATCAGAGTGAATGACTGAAAAAGGAATTTTACTACGATTATCTGAAATAGGATAAACATGCCTGGTCTATTTGGCCAAAATACATGCCTCACAATAAAAATCATTTAAATTGCACCTTTTAATCAGATCAGGAATAATTTGGACAAAATAGGTAAAGGAACATGGCCAAGATGACTATGCCACTGTAATAAGGTAAAAAGTGTAGGGGAGGTGGAACTAGAGACCGTAGAAAGAGCTGATGGGGACCCATCCATTAAGTATAGCCCCCCTTTCTGTCTACCATTGCCAATCGTAAGCCCTGTTTCCAGGTCCTGAAACACACAATGAGAAGGAAAGAAAGTTACTTTGCAGTTCATATCACGAGTAAGGCTACTAATAGATAAAAGATTAGTCGAAAACTTAGGAACATGCATGACATTAGATAAGGTAAGAGAAGGCGAACAGATAATAAATCCTTTCCTAGAGATAGGGGAGAGAGACCCATCAGCCGTTCGAACATTCTGAGCAATAGGGACAGATGAATAAGTATGAAACAAAGTAGATGAGCCTCTCATATGGTCAGTTGCCCCAGAGTCGATTACCCAAGAGGGATAAGTCAAATTGACATTGTGACAACAAAAAATACCATTGGGGATTTGTGGATCAACAGAGGGATCAATGACAAAGGCTATACTTGTACTGGAAGTCGGTACTGGAGAAGATGAGTCAAGTCTGGACATCAATTGGGGAAGGTGTTGGAGCTCATCTAAGGAAAGAGGTGTTGGAGTACTCAGGGTGTCAGAACTAGCTTGATTTGTAGATGTTTGATTGTTGCCCTTGATTCCATTTCTACCTCCTCCACGGGAATTTGTCAGATGTCCATGCAACTTCCAACACTTGTCATTTGTATGACGCTCTTTTCCACAATACTCGCACTTTACTAGAGGGCAAAAATTACCAGAACTAGATTTATTATTGCCATAACCAGCCACCAATGCAAATCTATCAGATGTTTGAGTGTGTACCATAGCTGTCCTTCAACTATCCTCGGTATCTACCATGGCATAGGCTTGAGCCAGAGAAGGGAAAGGTTCTCTAGAAAGGATCTGTGCGCAAATTTGATCAAATTCTATATTCAATCCTACCAAAAAATTATAAACTCTCTGTTTATCTTCCCATTGTTGATAGGCAATAGCATCTTCAGCATTCTTTGGTGTAAACTTCCCATAAAAATCTAAAGTCTGGTAATATCCCCGAAGAGTGTTATAGTACTGAGAAAGAGGAAGGTCCTTCTGCTATAACTGACTGATTTTTCGTCTAATTTCAAAGCATTGTGCATCATTGCCAACTCTAGAGTATGTATCTTTAGTAACTTTCCAAATAGTTGCCGCATCATGAAGGAGGAGATAACTTTCCGCTATGCTAGATTCAATGGAGTTGATGAGAAAACCCATGACCAAGCATTCATCTTTATACCACTTGGAAAGTTGCAGACCAGGTGTGGAAGGTTTGGTAGAAGTTCCATCAAGATGGCTAGTAAGACCACGAGCACCAATAGCGAGAGAAATTGAACTAGACCATTTAAGACAATTTGTCTCATTAAGTTTCACAGTGGTTATCTGAAGCGGAGAAAACTCACGATCCTTATGAATTGAAGACATGGGAGACTCTTCAGATGTACCAGATAAAGGAGATATGGGATCATCCATCATCGTAAGGAGAAATTATTCAAAAAGTCCCTGAACTTTTTCAAAATTTACGAAAAAGTCCCTGAAATATTTTCAAAATTACTCCCACTAATTCATGTGAAAAGTATCTCCTCAGGTACCTCCAATTGGTATATTGTTGAATCAAAGTACACTAGGAAAGTTTCCAGGAAAGATTGGAGGGACACAACCGGTCCGCTTAAATACCATACTCTTTAGACAAAATTTTCCTAGATATGAACTTAATCACCAAATATATATTTCCAGGATATCCGAAAAGAAAACAAACATGTGAATAGTGACTTCAAAAAAAATTTCTACAGCACCTCTGTAGGATGGAAACAAAACCTTGCTCTGATAGTAAATAGCGATTTCAAAAATTTTTTCCTAGAGCAGCTCTGTAGGATGCAAACAAAACCTTGCTCTGATACCATGTTGTAATGTGAGGAATTGCTCATCTAAAAGTAAGTTTTTATAAGACCCCAATAGGGTATTTATAGTTACAACCTAGTTAAGTCTTATACTAAGTAGGAAAATGAAACATAGAAATAAAACTCTAGACTTATGAGGAAACATAATCCTATTCTAATTAGGAAACCTCAGTTCATGTTTTCAACAGTATGATATGATGAAATTGAGAATTGATTGGATAAATATGATTTGGGATTGAGGAATGTCCTTTTGACATTTCTGTCCTTAGACATATGAGGGAATATTATGGGATGTTCTCCGAAGATGCCCATCGACGCTTTCTCGGATTATTGGACGACATGCATAGGACTTGTTTAGATGTTTGGCTAGGATGTCCTTGTTGTATCAAACCTGAATCGGAAGGGCATTGAGACCGAACGACCTGTGGTAGTAGTGTGATTTGATGGGCGCTTGAGACCGATGAGTTATATTTGTGAGAGGACATAAATCACATTGTGGATACCCGAAAGGGGCCATTCATTGGTAGGATAGCAAATAGCTAGACTTGGACTCACGGGCGCTCGAGACCGGTGAGTTATATCCCTAAGAGGATGGGAGAGCTTCCTGTCTACTATTTGTGGATGACTGATGAGCACATTTATGTGTGAAATCTTAGGGCATAAAGCATGCATTTTATACACTTAGAGCGGAGTTACCTTGGATTTTATGTTGTTTTCGTAGATTTTAGGACTTTTCAAGATTTAAGCAAATATTTGGAGTTCTGGGCTTGAATCATGCAATTTTTCACGTCAAGAAGTCCATTCAAATTCTCAAATGCGAAAATGGGCCTGATCTAGACCATGATGGGCTAGAGATGTGTGATTATGGGCCAACTCTGAAATATTGAAGAGATAAAGAAGGCAAATTTGATCTACAGCTGAGATTATAAATTATTAATCAAATCTACAGAGATATTATTGAGAGAGTCCAAATGGAGAAAAGAGTCCTTGCATACTTCAATATCTTATTTCTTATCTGGGATTTAATTAAAGAAAGAAAAAGAGGGAAAAGAGTTATATTTAGAGAAGGAAGAGGTAAAAATCCCGTTTTTGAATGTCTCTGTCCAGTTTCGATCAAGCCCTTCATCGAACGGTCATCTGATGTCCGATCGTGCTGAATTTCGGAGGAGAGCTTAACAACTACTTAAACCTCAAATCCAACGGTGAAATTATGCATATGAGCTCTCTAAGTCTGCACGATTAGTACGTCAAAACCCTAATTGGCTGAGTCAAATAGGAACCCTGAGTTTTATTCAAATTCAGCCGTGCCTCATATCTCATGTAAACTCTATAGAATGTGGTCTAGAGCTTAGTAGAAGCATTCTTTCTTCTCTCTTCAGTTTATTTAGGTTCTCTCTAGTTTTCTTTGCTTGCATTTGTGAGATTTTAATTTCTAGATTGAATGTTTAGGTTTAATTTTTTTTATGTAATGCAATTCAAGTTCAAGTTTATTCAAGTTTTAAGTTTTTAGATTCGTTTTTCTCTGGGTCTAGCAATTGCAGATTTAGATCATTCTAGATCTAGATCTGGTTGTTAGGGTTGGTTGAGATTTGATTCGTTTGTTCAATTCTTAAGTAAGTAACCTTCTTTATTAATCTTCTCTCCTCCCTCCATTCCTGCTTCTATCTACCCCTCCATATTCTTAATTTAGGATTTACTTTCAGCATTTATTTATTGTTCTCCCTTCCCCTGGATCCTTGATTAGAGATGCCTACAGTCGTGCCTCTCTTTGGTTAAGGTTTCCGTTTTACTTTCAGCAATTTACTTTCTGTTATTTACTTTCTACAATTTACTTTCAGCATTTATTTATTGTTCTCCCTTCCCCTGGATCCTTGATCAGAGATGCCTACAGTCGTGCCTCTCTTTGGTTAAGGCTTCATTTTCCTTTTATTGCTTTGTTATTTACTTTCTATTATTTACTTTCTGCACTGTTTTTTTTCTTTAATATCCGTTCCCCCGATCGGTGGACTGTAAGCTACGGAAAATGGTCCACGATCAAAATCATTATTATTATACTCCCCTTCCCTCGATCCAGAGCTAACACTCAGATCACTTCCCATTTCCTTTTATTTTTATTGTTAGCATTTTTTTCCTGTCTTTTATTTATGCATTGATTGTGTTTAATTTATTTTTCGTTTCAAATCGATTGCATTAGATGTATGGATTAGGATAATTTAGTTTAGTTAATTAGTTAACAAAAATTGAATCATTCCACCCTCGCATTACTATTAAGAAGTTGAATTCTAAGTGGCATACCTCCTTGAGATCGACCCGTTAGCTACACGATACCGTGCGCTTGCGGTTACTTTTAATTTCACAAACAGTGACCAATAGGGTTGGTGAGTCCGGTGAGTTATATCCGTTGACTCTAGTGTGAAGGATACTAGAAAGGATCCCGAGATGGGAAGAATGGACGTATCCGGATCTGACATGATATGACTGAGTAGATGACTTGCATTGGGCTAGGCTTTACCTTGACATGCGCCAATACTTAGACCAAATGGAGGTGTGAGAGAGCGGTGACCGAAACCTCAGCCATGGATTGTTCGAGATGGATGCAGGACCCATTACCAACCGGTGCTGAGTGATTGAGACTTACCCAAAGAAGTATGGTGCTATGACTTAAAGCATGTCTACTATAGAGACTAGCATATGTAGTGCTAGAATCATATTTGCGTCATCTGTTTCATATCATTTTGCACCATGTTATGTTTTGTATCATATGGCTTATGTATTATGGAACCTTGCTGAGTTCTTTTGAGCTCATTCCTTTCTGTGCAATTGTTTTGTTAAATTTCTCTGCAGGTATTGAAGAAGCTGATGGCTCCTTCCTCGAGACGAACCAAGATCCCTCATACTACTCTGAAGGTCTTGGCCACTATGAAGGTTACGGTGAAGATACTGAGGGTGGTTACCCTCCGTACCAGGATTAGCCCGACCTTAGTGTGGGAAAGGTCGTGTTTGGTCTCCTATGTGTACACCTATGAGGATATCTTGTATAAAATCGAAAGACCTTAGTTTAGATCTTACACTGTTATTTCTTTGGAACATGGATGTGTAACTTTAACTTTCACTGATTTACTTTCCGTTGTGTATTGAAGGAGTGATTTCCGCTCACTTCCTTCATTTGGATTATATATTTGATATCTTTTATTCCGCACTCTGATTATATGTTTTATCTTATTCATGATTCCTTTTATTATATGCTTTAACCTTGATTATTATTGTTCATGATTGTGTTATCGCATATGTGGGAGGCATGGTTGCTCGATACTTGATCCTTAGGACTGTGGATCAAATACCCGGGTATGCCAGGTAGGGTAATAGCTGGGTGGATGTGACAATTGTAGTTTTACTTTTTCTATAATGTTTTACTTCTGTAATTACAGTAGTCTACTCATGATGATATGATTTACATACTATTTTTGGTTATGAATGATGTAATTGTGAGTTGGACTATGTTGTGATACCTATGAAATCATGATATGATGTGATTGCCTAAGTTGTGATTGGAGAATGGGGAATGCCCTTTCGGCGTTTCTGTCATTAGACATCAGTAGAGGTGGTATGGGACACTTTCCTATGGCGCCCCTTGGTGTTTTCCCTAATTACTTGTTGACATCCCTAAGATATGGTCTATATGAGTTTGGCTAGGGAAAACCCTGTCATATCTGACCCCATCGGAAGGGAAATTGAGATCGAGTGACCCGTGACAGCAATGTAGATTCTCAAAAGATGTGCATCAGAGTCGTGAGAGGACGTAATTCACATTGTGGGGGCATTCATTGGTAGGATTGCACATGATAATCCTGGGCTCATGGGCGCTCAAGACCGGTAACCAACCCATGAGAGGACATGAGAGCTTCTTGTTTATCATATATGGTTGACTAGTAGGGTTAAAAGTCTACGTATATGAGAGGGAGACGATGACTCTAGGTAGGGAGATATCGGAACGAATTGCATAGACACGAAAGGGAGGCTATCATACCAAAACTGACTGTATAGTGCACGGAAGGGAGAAATCCGACTCCGAGTAGACGTGACTCAATAGATGACTTGCATTGGGTTAGGTATTTACCCTAACACATGCTAGTACTTAGACCAATGGTAGTGAGCGATAGTGTTGACTAAACCCCAGCCATGGAATGTCCAAGAAGGATGTAGGACCTAATTACCACCGAAAAACCCAAAAGACGTGCATTAGAGCCGTGAGGGAGAGTGATTTGGGACCTACCCAGAGGAGTATGGTGTTTTATCTTTGCCAATGGAGACCAGCATACTTAGAGTTATAAGCATACTTGCATTCACTGTGTCATGTCATTGCATCATGTTTGCTTTGAACTGCTTGTAGTTGTTTAGTGTGAATTGAACTACTTGTTGAGTTCTTTAAGCTCACCCTTCGGGATATATGTTTTTAGATTTTGTTGTAGGTTTCCAATGACTTCGAAAGTCAAGACATCAAAGCCACGGCGACTGACTGGTACTCTATGCAAGGTCTTAGCTGTTACGAAGATAACGGTGAAGGTGCCTTGTGTGATTATGAAGTGTACCATGATTAGCCTTATCTTGGAGTGAAAGCATCCATTTTTTATTACAAGAGTTTACGAATTTGATCATACTTTATATGAGTTGAAAGAGTTGTATGAATATAATAGTTTTCTTTATGTTCTTAGTTTATTCCGGTTGTAATAGTTTTAGACTTACTTTAGTTTTAACCTACTCTTTGCATTTGGACCTGTAGAGTTATTTTCCGCTACACTCTATAGTTGTTTTCTCTAATTATTCTCTGATGATATTTCAAGTTTATTTCCTTTGATTGATTAATAAAGGTAAACATTGATTATTTCTTGCTCATGATTGTGTTATTGTGTTATGTGGTTATAAGGTTTCCCTAGACTTTACCATGGAATTTGTGGAATCACACCTCCGGGTATCACGGTTAGGGTAATTGTGAAATCCAGCCCTATCCTAACCCTGACCCTGACCCAGAACCTTTGATGTTTGTAGGTCCGAAGACCCGGAGTGGAGGAAAGAGAGATTTGTGGGCCCTCTTAGTTGAAGACTTGGTGTTTGATTCCGAGCCCATGGACATTGACTGTCACATCCACCTAGTCGGTACCCTATCTGGCATACCCGGGAATGTGATCCACAGTCCAAGGATCAAGCATCGAGGGACCATGCCTCCGACATACATGATAACACAATTATAAACAATGATAATCAAGGTAAAAGCAATAAATAACAGATATCATGAATAAGATAAGATCAAATAATCAGAGTGCGGAAATAAATGATACCAAGTGTATAAGTGTAGCGGAAAAGTAGTAAAATGAGTGAAAGTCACTCTCTCAAAAGGCAGCGGAAAAGCAGTAAAATCAAGTTAAGTTACAATCCCATGTTTAAAGAGTAACTCAAGAAAGTTAATTACATATCCCAAATGTTTAACAAAAACATAGGGCAATGGGGCACTAAGCAAGGGTTTCTTCTATCTTAATAATTGTCTCCTCAAAAGTGTGGACGAAGAAAGCCCAGCACGGCCGCTCCCTCATTACAGTAGGGCTAACCCTGGTACGTAATGTAATCCTCTTCGGCACCATAACTCTGATCTTCACCGTAGCTACCACCCGGAGGGTAGTATGAGGGATCAAAGTCCATCTCGTAGAGTGTGCCATCAGTCTTCAATACCTGCAGGAAAATCTAACAACATTTGCACAAAAGGAATGAGTTCAAAAGAACTCAACAAGGCAATTATTCCATAGTTCATAATCATATAAATACAAATCATAACATAATGCAATGTGATATGAAACATATGATGCGAATATGATTCTAACTCTATGAATGCTAGTCTCTATGGTAGACATGCTTTAAGCCATAGCACCATACTTCTTTAGGTAAGTCTCAGTCACTCAATACCAGGGGGAATTGGGTCCTGCATCCCTCTCGGACAAATTCATGGTTGGGTTCACCGCTCTCTCACATCACCATTTGGTCTAAGTATTGGTGCATGTCAAGGTAAAGCCTAGCCCAATGCAAGTCATCTACTCAATCGTATCAAGTCAGATCTGGATACGTCCATTCCTCCCATCCTGGGATCCTTTCCGGTATCCTTCACATTAGAGTCACGGATATTACCCACCAGACTCATCAACCCTATTGGTCATCCACAAATAGTAGACGGGAAGCTCGCACGTCCTCTCACGGATATGACCCACCGATCTTCGAGCGCCTGTGAGCCCAAGTCTAGCTATTTGCAACCCTACCAATAAATGGCCCATTTCAGGTATCCGTAGCATGGTTTATATCCTCCTCCGGGTTGGTTACTGGTTTTGAGCGCCCATCAAACCATACACTACCACGGGTCATTCGGTCTCAATGCCCTTCCGATTCGGGTCTGACACGATAAGGACAATCCTAGCCACACAACTAGACAATCCTATGCATGTCATCCAATAACCCGGGAAAGTGTCGATAGGCACCTTCGGACAACATCCCATACTATTCCCTCCGATGCCCAAGTTATACCTAGGCAATCACATACTCAAGTCCATCATATCTCATACATTTGATACATCATCATGATAAAAGTTAAATCATAACATCGAAATGATCCATCATGAATACAAGTAACAAGAATAATAAATCATTATGACAAGAGTATATGAAATCACAATACTACTGTTCTAAAACATGTATAGCAGTCCTATAATATTTAGAAGCAATTAAGAAACTATGTTCACTAAGTATAAGCACCAAAATATAAGTTCATAGCCTATGTGTTTATGGAGAGATAACCATCCTTACCTTAGGTTGAGTTGATGACGAATCAAGAGTTACCAAGGAATGATCCAAAAGTAGTGTTAAGACCCTAAACAACATAAATAAGAGATTAGAGAAGAAATTCGGAAGATCGGATGTTGACTGGGTCAAAACTGGTTGAAGTTGTTGTCAGCAACAAGTTTGGTCGATGCACTTGGTCGATGTGAAATCCAGCCCAAACCTAGTTAGGAGACCCTATTTGTTTTGGGTAAAGAAATGTTAGTTTAATGTTACACTTTGAAGTTGGACCTTGATTTCAGTTTTCTATCTCCTTCTTCTCTATTTTCCTCTTCTTACTATTCTATTTTGATGTTTTGATTGTGAAGAAGGTGTTACACTATTGTAACTACCTATTCTCTAATCTCCTTATGTCTTAGAGTGAACCCCCAATCACTCTATGCATTCCTTGAAACCACATGGTGAATCTCTTCAATTCTTCATTGATTTTGATTGAGCTTTGGACAGCATGATCATTCTACTGTAGCTTCTTTTCTAATTAATGTTTAACATGTTTAATCTTAGCCTTTACTTCTGTTCTATTGTATTTCATCTCCCTGAATCAATTCCGCTTTCTTTCTAGCCATTATAGCCTTCTATGTTGACCATTGATATAAGCATTCTAGTAAGTTTCTATTTTTGATTCCTCTCATTATAGGATTAGTATTCTTTCGCTTTTCTATTTATTTATTCTTGCCTCTGATATGTTCTTGATATTCCATTAGAGGGAAGCCTTGTTCTCTCTAATTCTTCCCTTAAATCCATGGTGAGTTTGCTATGAGAACCATGTTGTTTCCAATTTAGAAACTCATGTTCCCAAGTTATAAAGTACAGATTTTTGGACCATGGATGATGTCCAATTCATGCTAGATAGTCTTAGTATGTTTGTGTGAAGTTCCCTTTCGAATTTCGGATCAATCGGACTTCAAACGAAGAAGTTATGACCAAAACAGTGCATTTATGTACCTTGCTGTCTCCATTGGTCGACTGATTGGTCGATTGGGGCCAGTAGACCAATCAATCGACCAATGAGATCTGGTTTGCTGATTAGGTCTTTGCTTGCTCTATTTAAGTTTAATCTCGAGTCTACTTCGTATTTTCTGCCTCCTAAGCCTCTAGAACGAACCAGAGCTCTCCCCAAGTCATCTCCTTTGTGCCTTTGGTGGTTTTCTTGTTGGATCTTCATCATTTCTCTTGCTCTTGCAACACAAGGTATGTGATCACCCTCCTCTCTTCTCCATCTTTAGTTTCTTTAGTTTTCTTTCCTTTTTGGGCTGATAAAGTAGAGAAGATGCTGCATTCTCTATTGCAAACATCCCTCTACTCGTCTCTCATGATTTCCTAAGGATTAATGGCTAATGCAATGATCATGATTAAGCTTTTGAAGGAATCATGATCTTGTCTTTGTTCATCTTTTGATTCAAATTCTGATCTTCTTAGATTTGTTTTATTGATCATATTAGTAGTCAATCGTTCTGTTTTCTTTACAAGAGTTGTAACCTATCAATCTCTAGTTCTTTCTTCTTGATCATACCATGCTTTCTTCGAAAACCATGACTGATACATTTATGGTAAGTTTTGTTTCCTTATTTGTGTCTTTAGATTTTTTTATCAATGATAGTATTAGGTTTGTTCCTTAGCACTAGAATACTATTATGATGATTCCTTTCTTGTTTGGTGGCAATTCGAATCACAAAATTCAGATTTCGGACCAGAAATCCCTGTTTTTGTTTGTCATTGACCCTATTGGTCGACAGGGTTAGTAGACCAATCGACCAATCAATCGACCAATGAGAACAACAACCTCATATTTGGTATGTTTTGGATGATTTGATCTCTTACCTTCTAGGTTTTTTTCCTAATATGATATATATACTTGTTTAGGACCTTCTTGCCAAGTTTGGGAAGATTCTCCTTGATCCTTGGAGATTCTCTTCAAGTTATATAAGGTAAGGATGGTTACTTCTATAATTACAGAGATTGTGTGATCTTGGTTTCCATATTAGAATCTTTCGGATTTGTTACCATAAATAGATTCTTTTATGGATATACTACTGTTGCACTTACATTAATTACAGTAGCTCTATTTACTTGTATTATTTAGTTTATGAATGTCTTTATTTGTCAATTGTATATGAGATGGATCTTATTATGGTATATTTTCTATATACTGTAAATGTATATGATATGATTGATTTGTGATTGTGACTGATTAAGTATGGTTTGGGAAGGAGAGGAGTCATTTTGACACTTTTGTCCTTGGACATCGGAGGGAATAGTATGGGATGTTCTCTGAAGATGCCCATTGACACCTTCCTGAATTGTTGGTTGTCATACTTAGAACTGTCTAGCAGTGTTTGGCTAGGAATACCCCGTTATATTAGACCCTAGTTGGAAGGGTATTGAGACCGAACGACCTGTAGTAGCAATAGGGATTCATGGGCGCTCAAGACCGGTAACCAACCCGTGAGGGGACATGAGAGCTTCCCGTTTACCATATGTGGATAATCAATAGGGTTGATGAGTTTGTAGTCAGGGACTATGAGGACTCTAGTGTGAAGGATACCGGAAAGGATCACTAGGGGCGAGGAATGGACGTATCTGGAACTGAGTTGATATGACTAAGTAGATGACTTGCATTTGGCTAGGCTTAGCCTTGACATGCGCCAATACTTAGACCAATGGTGATGTTAGAGAGCGGTGACCTATACCCCTAGCCATGGATTGTCCCGAGGGATGGAGGACCCGCTACCAACCGACATTGTGAGATGAGACCTTCCTAAAGAAGTATGGTGCTATGACTTAAAGCATATCTGCCAATAGAGACCAGCATCCTTAGAGTTAGATTCATGTTTACATTGTCTGTCTCATATCACATTGCATCATGCCTTGCTTTATAATCCTGCCATCTATGTTATTGTGGATTTAACCTGCCTTACTGGGTTTCTTTCAAAACTCACTCCTTTGTACAATATATGTTGTTAGACTTCTCTACAGGTTTGGAATACTATGATGGTACGTATGAGGAAGCGCAAGGTGAAGAAGATGAAGAAGAGCCGACTGAAGATGTGTATTAGATTTCTTTTGTTTCTTCTAGACTTATCTTTTACTGTACTTGTATTAGCTTAGAGCTTTACTTAGATTTCGATCTACCTTCCGCATATGTTGTGGAGTATATTTCCGCTATACTCTACAGTTGTCTTTGTTTGGTATCTTTTTATTCCGCACTTTGATATTCTATAGTGATCCTTTTGAGATCCTTTATTGAATTTGATTATTTACTTATTAGAATACAATGATTTGTTCTTGATTTTGATTATGTTATTGTGCCAAATGGATATGATCGTTCCTAAACTTGATCCTTTGGGCTGTGGATCATTCCCCCTGGTAACCCAGATATGGTATAGGCTGAGTGTATTTGGGCGGGATGTGACAGATGGTATCAGAGCCCTAAGTTTTCGGACAATCATAACCATAGAACACAGTAATGTAAGCATCCTTGAGTCATAGATCCAGAAGTGACTCAAACTTTCTTAGAAGTGAATAATAGAAAACTTGGATTAAAAACTTGAACAAACAAAGCATAATATACCAAGTTTGAATAATACACAATAATTAAAGTTTATGACTTGTACTTGGGTTGTAGTCATGGTTAGAGTTAAGTTGTTAGTTTTAAGTTATTGTGTATGTGTGTTGAGTTTTGAGTTGAAATTTGTCGTGGTGAGTTGTTTTTGGTGAGTAAGTTGTCATTGTGAGGTGTTGTCGTCATGAGTTGTCATATGAGTCTAAGTCATGTTGCAATCATGAGTTGTCATATGAGTCTGAGTCGGGAGTTGTCGTTGGGAGTAATGGTTGTGAGTAGTTGTTATGAGTTATAGGTCATAACTAAACATTAACAACTACTAATGCAACAAAAGAGATGCATAATGTACAATAACACAAGTGAAACAAACTAAATTTCATTAATCACATAAGAGATTTTTATAAGTTTGAAAGGAAATATATCTAAGCATAAAAGGAAACTCCTAGTACTATCTATCTAGGTGATCGACTTCAGTGATCTGTCTGGTCCCTCCTAGATCTGAACTCCTTCTCCAGTCATGCAAATTCTCTCCCAAGGTATACATATAGGACTCTATCCTCTCTTGTCGAGCTTTTATCCTCTTAAGTGTGGAAGAAATCGATGACTGATGAGAAGCCACACCTGGAACCCCATAAGTTGTATGTGATGGACCTCCAATCTTACGGAAGCGTGGTATAGGAATCTCCTCGTGCCTCAGAATCTCACCCTGACCCTGATCCTCACCTCCCTGATCATCAATAACATTCTCATCTTGAATTGGAACCCCATTATGATCATCATTGTCTCCATGCTCATCCCCATCATCATCATCATCATCACTGTCGCCGACATCCTCATCCCCATCATCATCATCATCATCACTGTCGCCGACATCCTCATCCTCTGTGTCATCAGCCTTGACAATGTCACCCTCATCCTCTGACCTAGCTACATCGCGAAGCCCCTATGATGTCCCTGGTAGTGAAACTGACCGCTCTGCCTCCAACCGTAGACTCGATGACAATTCTAGTGCTATTTGTTTAGGAAATTGTTCCTGAGAATCGAGCTGACCTCTCATAGCCCGAGACTTTCATCTTAGTCATGTCAATCGATCTTCTATAATATATTTGTGTGCCTCTATCCTCAAAACTATCAAGCTGGAATAGTTCCCTCCTCGTCTAATTGAACTTCCTGATTCTCCTTATCATCATCTTCATCCTGATCTTGAACCTCACCTGAAGTTTGGATTGTTGCCTCCTTATCCTTGTATTATTTCTGCTTATAGCATAGGAATAGTACTCTGATCCTCATCTCTGCCTCCCCTAATCCTTAAGTGTTTTCTTCGTGGTGGTTTGATGGGACTTTGAAGAGTCAAGTTGAGTTTTGCATTGTATGAGTAAAGGATGTTAAGCAATGCAATATTTGGTGAAAAGGGGCATTTTGGTAAACTTTTGAAAAAGTTTGTTTCTGATGGAAACTGCGATTTAGATATGTTAGCATGTATATAAGAGTTGGTTTAACATGCTAAGAATGTTTGTTTGGAGAAGATCCATCAAAACCCTTGGAGTTTGGAAAAAAAATTCTGCAAGAAGGGCATTTTTGTAATTTTTTAGAAAAAAATATGATTTCGTCAAAATTTTGATTTGAACATTCTAGTGTATTCATAAGACTTGGATAAACATGCTGAGATGATTTGTTTGAAGAAAACCCATCAATTTTGCTTTATGGACATGGAAATTCAGCAACTTTGGAAGAAGGAATCCTCTTATGGACAAGGTATTGTGATTTTTGGAAAGTTGGATTTTGACTGAACGGAGAGTGGGAGTATCTTCCCCATAGTAAATCAGTGGAATTGGTTTGGTGTTAAAATTCAATTTGGTTTGAAAATGGGACAAGCGTTTGTAAAGTTGGGATTTGGTAAAGTGAATAGTGTTTTTGAATCAAAGTGTGGGAAATCTTTTTGGTTGAAGCTTGGTTTTGTTTGGAAAATAATGGGAACATGTTTCTAAACATCCCTAGGCACTATTCTAACCTTTAGCCTCAAGTATTTCTCAGTTTTGAAGAAAAACATACCAATGGTAAATGAAGTTTGAAAGAAAAGAGAAGAAAAAGAAGGTCTTACTTGTGTTGTTGATCGATGAAGGTTGTAAGTTGTCGTTGAAGCCTCTTGAGAATCTTGAAACCTTAGGAGCCCTAGATAACCTTTCCCCTGAGCCAAACTTGAAGTTGGAAGTGTTTGAAATGGGATTGAAATAGAGAAAGTGGTCCCTTTAAGGCTGTTTTTCAAGCAGAGTAGATTTTGCTGTTTTGGCAGTTTTGGAAAATATTGATTTTGATGCATTGTTTGGATTTAATGGCATTTGTAGTTGAAATCAAGTATGTTTGACATGTTGGAAGTGTGATTATGAATTTGGACATATTCTCGTATATTTTTGACTTTCGATTGGTTTGTCAGAATGACCGGAAGAAGGATTTGTGGTGCTTCCTCAAGTCGGAATGGAAAGAGAGTTGTTCGTAGAGCTGGAGTGTCCTCTGGCAGTGTTGAAGCCCATAACCCTTTGACAAGTCAAGCGACAAGTAACCCATCTGGTGCTTCTCCAGTGGTCAACTACCAGGAAATCATTAATCTTTTGGGGGATATGTTGCAACAGCAGAGTGCACAGTTCAACCGAATCTTGACTGGGATTTTGGCCATGCACAATGAGACCCGTGCTGCTGCCCAGACAAACCCTAATCTCGCTACTGTGCCTGATGTTGGAGATAGAGGTTTGGTCACCAGAAGTCCCTACCCAGTAGAAGTTCTAGCTATGTTAAAAGGTCCGACAGAAAGTTCACTAGGCCTGCACCGTATTCCACCTCGACTTATCAGCCCCGGACTGTGGGACAAAGTGTTGGGAATGCAAAGCTCAATCAAATTGCTGCAGACCCAAGGCCAATGAATCAAAGACCTCTAAAGCCAGTGCGACTGTAGGACCAGAGAGAACTTGTTTGTTTTTACTGCCGTCAAATAGGACATTTCGCTCGTCGCTGCCCTCATAAACCAAGTCGTCGAGCTACTTTGGCTGCAAAACCAGTTCAAGCCCCTCCTGTCGGTGAAGTGTCCAGCATCGTTGAAAGCGAGTTAGAACCAAAACAAGATCTCGCAACCGGTACATTGCTCTTATCCTTTAACTTCTGCTATTGATCTAATCTTTACTTATGCATTGTATACATACCATATGCACTGCTCTGATTTATCTTTGATTGTGCATTGTATGAAGACCACATGCATTGCCCTGATTTATTCTTTACCTATGTATTACATACAAATCATATCCGTTGCTTGATTTAATCCTTACTGATGCAATGCATATAGGCCATATGCATTGTTTTGATTTACTCTTGCCATATGAGCTTGCCTAGTTCGTTTGTATTGAAGTGCCCGTGAGTATTGTTTTGAGTTCCTCTTAGCTGGTTAAGAAGTCAGCCAAGAGTCCAATGTTCTTTACCTATTAGATCTATTTTTCATTGTACCTTCCATCCCCTGGTAAAGTTTCGGTGGAAGAATCACACCCCTGAAGAAGTTTCCTCATCTTAGTGGAAGCCCAAGTATGGTTTCAATTTCGGGGACGAAATTTTTTTTAAGGGGGGGGGGGGAGATTGTGAAATCCCACCTTACCCTAACCTTGCTGTTGTACCAAATGCATACATACCATATGCATTGTTCGATTTATTCTCTGCTGTACGAATTGCCTAGTTTCGTTTGGTAGAAGTTTACCCTAAAGCTGATCTATTCTCTCCACGATTTCTTCTCGTGCCTTACATTCCCTTTTATAGGAGGATGATCTTAAATCATTCCCATGACTAATCCTTTTATCTCTGCTGTTCTAGAGCGGATCTCCATACACTCTATAACCTTGTGAATTCTCCACGTGATGATTTTGAAGGGAAATCAAGTGTAATTTTCATGATTTGTTATTCTTTCTAATTGTTTCAAGACTTCAAGCTTTTCATCTCCTATTATTCAATCAAAGGTTAGTAATCTCTCCTGTGTTGTATTGATCTACTCTTTCTATGTTTTATTCCTTGTGATTGAGACTATGAAGAAGATGCTGCATCTTTGCAACCATCTCTTCTAAAATCTCCTTTCATTCTTAATGTTTTATGATCTTCATATTGATCTTTGCCATGATCCTTATGAAATCTTCATAAAGTCATGATCATACTTTCGATTTGATTTCAAAGCATGTCAGATATATTCCTTGTTTTCTTACAAAAGACTTATTGTTATTTGTTTTCCGAAGACTTTGGGAGAAGAAAGTCAAGATAAAAGCAATGTATCTCCATCTCCTTGGAAGCCAAGTACTCTCCCAATTTCGAGGACGAAATTATTTTAAGAGGGGGAGAATGTGAAATCCAGACCAAACCTAGTTAGGACACCCTATCTATTTTGGGTAAAGGAATGTTAGTTTAATGTTACACCTTGAAGTTGGACCTTGATTTCAGTTTTCTATCTCCTTCTTCTCTCTTTTCCTCTTCTTACTGTTCTATCTTAATGTTTTAATTGTGGAGAAGGTGTTACACTACTGTAACTACCTATTCTCTAACCTCCTTATGTCTTAGAGTGAACCCCTAATCACTCTATGCATTCCTTGAAACCACATGGTGAATCTCTTCAATTCTTCATTGATTTTGATTGAGCTTTGGACAACATGATCATTCTACTGTAGCTTCTTTTCTAATTAATGTTTAACATGTTTGATCTTAGCCTTTACTGCTGTTCTATTGTATTTCATCTCCCTGAATCAATTCCCCTTTCTTTCTAGCCATTATAGCCTTCTATGTTGACCATTGATATAAGCATTCTAGTAAGTTTCTATTTTTGATTCCTCTCATTCTAGGATTAGTATTCTTTTGATTTTCTATTTAGTTATTCTTGCCTCTGATATGTTCTTGATATTCCATTAGAGGGAAGCCTTGTTCTCTCTAATTCTTCCTTTGAATCCATGGTGAGTTTGCTATGAGAACCATGTTGTTTCCAATTTAGAAACTCATGTTCCCAATTTATAAAGTACAGATTTTTGGACCATGGATGATGTCCAATTCATGCTAGATAGTCTTAGTATGTTTGTGTGAAGTTCCCTTCTGAATATCGGATCAACCGGACTTCAAACGAAGAAGTTATGACCAAAACAGTGCATTTCTGTACGTTGTTGTCTCCATTGGTCGACTGATTGGTCGATTGGGGCCAGTAGACCAATCAATCGACCAATGAGATCTGTTTTGCTGATTAGGTCTTGCTTGCTCTATTTAAGTCTAATCTCGAGTCTACTTCGTATTTTTTGCCTCCTAAGCTTCTGGAACGAACCAGAGCTCTACTCAAGTCATCTCCTTTGTGCCTTTGGTGGTTTTCTTGTTGGATCTTCATTATTTCTCTTGCTCTTGCAACACAAGGTATGTGTTCACTGATGAACACATTTATGTGTGAAATCTAAGGGCATAAAGCATGCATTTTATGCACTTAGAATGGAGTTACCTTGGGTTTTATGTTGTTTTTGCAGATTTTAGAACTTTTCAAGACTTAAGCAAATATTTGGAGTTTTGGGCTTGAATCATGCTATTTTACACGTCAAGAAGTCCATTCAAATTCTCAAATGTGAAAATGGGCCTGATCTGGAGCATGATGGGCTAGAGATGTGTGATTACGGGCCAACTCCGAAATATTGAAGAGATAAAGAAGGCAAATTTGATCTACGGCTGAGATTTTAAATCAAATCTACAAAGATATTATTGAGAGAGTCCAGATGGAAAAGAGTCCTTGCATACCTCAATATCTTATTTTCTATTTGGGATTTGATTAAAGAAAGAAAAAGAGGAAAAAGAATTATACTCAGATAAGGATGAAGCAAAAATCCCGTTTTTGAATGCCTCTGTCCAGTTTCAATCAAACCCTTCATCGAACAGTCATCCGATGTCCGATCATGCTGATTTTTGGAGGAGAGCTTCATGACTACTTAAACCTCAAATCCAACGGTGGGATTATGCATCTGATCTCTCTAAGTCGGCGCGATTAGTACGTCAAAACCCTAATTGGATGAGTCAGATAGAAACCCTGAGTTTTATTCAAATTCGGCCGTGCTTCATATCTCATGTAAACTCTATAAAAGGAGATCATATTCCATCAAAGGAGAACGTGTCTTAGAGCTTAGTAGAAGCATTCTTTCTTCTCTCTTCAGTTTATTTATGTTTTCTCTAGTTTTCTTTGCTTGCATTAGTGAGATTTAAATTTCTAGATTCAATGTTTAGGTTTAATCTTTTTATGTAATGCAATTCAAGTTCAAGCTTCAAGTTCAAGATTCAATTTTTTTAGATTCGTTTTTCTCTAGGTCTAGCAATTGCAGATTTAGATCATTCTAGATCTAGATCTGGTTGTTAGGGTTGGTTGAGATTCGAATCGTTTGTTCAATTCGCAAGTAAGTAACCTTCTTTATTAATCTTCTCTCCTCCCTCCATTCCCGCTTCTATCTACCCCTCCATATTCTTAATTTAGGATTTACTTTCAGCATTATTTATTGTTCTACCTATTCATTCATAATCTCAGACCACATAACCGGAGCAAGCCTACAGTCGTGCCTCTGCTTCTGGTGACGGGTGGTGTTGCATCTGCATTTTAGTTATTTCCTTTTCCTTTTATTGCTTTGTTTATTGCTTTGTTATTTACTTTTGGTTATTTACTTTCTGTTATTTACTTTATGCCTATTCATTCATAATCTCGGACCACATAACCGGAGCAAGCCTACAGTCGTGCCTCTGCTTCTGGTGAAGGGTGGTGTTGCATCTGCATTTTCCTGTCTTTTATTTATGCATTGATTGTGTTTAATTTATTGTTCGTTTCAATTCGATTGCATTAGATATATAGATTAGGATCGTTTAGTTTAGTTAATTAGTTAACAAAAAAAAAAATTGAATCATTCCACTCTCGCATTACTATTAAGAAGTTCAAATTCTAAGTGGCATATCTCCCTGAGATCGACCCGTTAGCTACACGATACCGTGCGCTTGCGGTTACTTTTAAAATTCTACAAACAAGTTTTTGGCGCCGTTGCCGGGGAGGTATTAGTCCACTTTGTTTTTCTAATTCTTAGGTAAATCGAAGTGATTTAAAAATAAAAAAATAAAATTCAAAGATATTACTCTTAACTTGAGTAGAAACAAAAACGTATAGTAGTCCCCACTCTACTGCAGAATCCCCAGGATTCGATTGTAGGTGGCTCCGAAGACTATACGGATTCCCTTGCTGTCAAACCTATAAGCGCTCAGCTATACGGCAACCTTACAGCTTTGGAATCATTGTTTCAATCTTTGTGGTGGGAAATTCACTACTTTCCCTTCATTTTTGTTATTTTCTTTTCTTTTATTCTTTAGTTACTTTATTTATTTTCTTTCATAAGAGTCATTAATTGCATTAAGTGGTTAGTGCATGTGTGTCTGGACTCGTGATTCTACAAATAGAATTGTACGAGTGTCTAACTTGACCATGGAAGGTCTACCTCCACCACCTCCACCTAAGAGTCTTAGGGATAGATTTTATCCTACCCGATCTGCACAACCTTCTTGTATACGTTTACCTGAAGTGAGGGGTAATAATTTTGAGCTCAAATCTCATTATCTATCTATGTTACCCCAATTTCATGGGTTACCTGATCAAGATGCATATTTGTTCCTTAGGGAGTTTGAGGAGGTTTGTGTCCTTATGAAGGTACAACAGCTCACTGATGATGCTGTAAGACTAAGATTCATTACATTTGCATTAAAGGATCAAGCTAAAAAGTGGCTTTATAGCTTACCTAGGGATAGCATTATCACATGGGAACAATTTACTGTCCTCTTCTTGAAAAAATTCTTTCCTTTCTCTAAGACGAACAAAATAAGAAATGATATTCTTCAATTTCGTCAGAAACCCAATGAGTCCTTTGCTAAGGTAATGGAGAGGTTTCAAAGCCTTCTCCAAGAATGCCCTCACCATGGTATAGAATTGTGGCATTTATGCCAAATAATTTATGAGGGTATCGATTACCAAACAAAGCAACTTTTGGAATCAATGTGCCCCACAGGATTTACATCATTCACTGATGATTCTGAAGCTTGGAATTTTCTTTTAGACCTAGCAGATAGAACTAGAGAATGGGAGTCAACCCAAGAGTCTGAAAGGACTAGTAGGGGATATTTTGTTGATAGTCAAGTTCATAAGGAAGTACAAATAGATAACATTTTGAAAAAGTTAGAGACTTTGGTAGTTAAAGCTACACCACCAAGTCAAGCACATTTTATTGACAAATCTATTGCTATGTGTGCATGGTGTCAGTCTCCTACACATGTAATTGAGGAATGTCCTAGCTATTCTGGAGACCAACATGAGAATGTCAGTGCAATGTTTCCAAACCCGTACAATCCTGGGTGGAAGAATCATCCTAACTTTTCATGGTCTCAAGGGCATAACCAAAATGGATTAAGAAATTATTCCACACAAAATCACTTTGGTGCCCCTCAAAAGCAAAATGCCCAATTTTCTCATTATCCAAATGTCCAGTTTCCTCAAGCCCCAAATTTCCAGAATGCCAATTTAGCTAGACCTATCAATCCACCTATTGTGCCTCATATGCCTCACATTGCACAAAATCAATCATCACCTGGTTTCAATAGAGGTAACAATCCAGAGTTTTCTCGTCTCTCTTCCTTAGAGAAGAATATGGAAGTACTTTCCAGCACCTTCATGACTTCTATGCATAATATGGAAAAACAAATTTCCACTCTTGCAAGTGCTTTATATGAGCGAGAAAAAGGTAAAATGCCTAGCCAACCTGAGATAAATCCTAGGATTCAGATTCAACAAAGACCACAAAATCAAGTCAACCAAGTTGAATCCTCCCATTCTTCTTTAGCTTCAATTAATTCTGTGTCTGCATTGAGAAGTGGGAAAGGGTATTTAACAGGTGAGTCACATATTAATAAAAAGAGCGAGATTAGTGACCACTGTGATGAGGAGAATGTTCAAGTATCTCCTAATGAGGGTTTGTCTGAGAAACCCATAGAAGTTGAGGATGATCCAGTTGCTTTAGCAGTACCTAAGTTTGGTGAACCACTATCAGAAACTATGAGAAAAGAGCAAATTTCAAATGAGAGTCCTTATGTTCCTAAGGCCCCTTATCCTAGTCGTCTAGTTAATAAGAAGAAGACTGCAACCATGGAGAAAAATTTTGATGTCTTCAAAAGGATAGAAGTAAATATCCCTCTTTTGGATGCCATATCCCATTTCCCGCCTATGCAAAAGTGTTGAAAGATTTATGCACTCATAAAAGAATCACTAGCATTCCCAAAAAGGTGTTCTTGGCAGGTAACATTAGCTCAATAATTAGTCAACCTGTAGCAGCCAAGTATAAGGATCCAGGGAGCCCCACCATAGCTTGTGTCATAGGCAATACACACATTGAACATGCTTTACTTGATCTTGGTGCAAGTGTGAATCTTTTGCCTTACCATGTTTATAAGCAACTAGGATTGGGAGAATTGAAAGCAACTAGAACTACTCTTCAGTTGGCAGATAGGTCGATTAAGATTCCTAAAGGGATGGTTGAAGATGTTTTACTGAAAGTGGGAGAATTTATTTTTCCAGTTGATTTCATTGTGCTAGATACTAAACCTTTTTCAATCAAGGATGAAATCCCAATAATTTTAGGAAGACCATTTTTGGCTACTAGTAATGCATTAATCAATTGTCGAAATGGCCTCTTACGATTATCTTTTGGAAATCAAACTGTAGAGTTTAATATGTTCAGGATAGGGAAACAACCACAAATAGAAGAAGAGATCAATATGCTTGAGGAATCTTTTGATTTTCCTAATGATATGATTACCAACTTTGAGATTGATTTTGATTCTAAATTTCAAGAATGTATGGATATGTTGGATGATGATAGTGAAACTTTCTTTTCCAAAGTCTTAAATTTTCACACACCTTTGGAGCCTATTAATCCTCTATCCATCTCCATCTCCATTCCCAAGCCATCAATAATTGAACCCCCCAAGCTAGAATTGAAAGAGTTGCCTTCTAATTTAAAGTATGCTTTCCTGAGACAAGATAATCATCTTCCTGTTATTGTTGTCTCTGATTTAACTTCTGACAAAGCAGAAGAGTTGATCACACAGTTGAATGATAATAGAGAAGCATTGGGTTGGTTTGTCACTCATATCAAAGGTCTAAGTTCTTCCATTGAACAATATCATATTCATCTTATGAAAGATGCAAAACCTTCTAGAGGACCTCAACGTATGATGAGAATTTTTTTTAACATTGTGAATGCTTTTCTTGAAATCTTTAGAGATGATTTTTCGATTCACGGTTTTTCTTATTTGGAGTGCCTTCCCCATCATACATTGATATTGAAGATAAGACTAAAGCTTCCCATGATAAGCACATATTAACTGAAAGGTATACCCCTCATTTGTCTTCTTTGTTTAGCATACATGCATTGAGGACATTGCATTACTTAAGTGTGGGAGGGGGGGGGGGGTACAGCTGCGTTGTAGATTTTAACTTTGACTTTTGGTTATTATACATATTCTTTCAATTGCTATGATGTGTGAAATGAGAGTGATTTTGGTACCCATCATGAACACATAAAAACCCTGTTGAGAGGAAGGTAACTTGTATATATGTTGAGATGAGACTTTCCTTAGAAAAATAAAAGGCCCTTAACTTAAGGCGTCGAACCATTTATGAGTTCTGTGGGTCCTTGTTTCTTTGGCTAGAAGTTGAGATCAATTTTGTGTAGGGCATGACAAAAGAAGAAAAAAGAAGAAGAAGAAGAAAAAAAAAAAAAAGAGTAGAAAGTAAAAGTTGAATTCCTTGGAACTAGACAGGGCACTCCGACTCAGGAATCGAGGTGACTTGATCGAAACTCTTAGGAAGGAGATTATTGAAAAGAACTCTCGCATCACTGTCTATGTGGGCATATGCAAAGCAAAGCTACAAAGTAACTTGGGTTTCTGGTGTCTGCTCCACCATGTTATTCAAGCCAACCGTAGTGGAGTAATGTAGAGTTCACTACTCAAAAGAAGAAAAAAAAAGAGAAATAAATACAAGTGTCATCAATGCCTTGGTAAAATTGTTTGGTCAAAAATACTTCAAAACCTTAGTACTTGGTCCCCTTACTTTATGAGTGGTTTTGCTTAAAGGAAAGGTGTACTTGAAAGATATAAGGTGAATCTTTGATTGAGATATATGCTAAGTCTCAAGAATCAATATGGGGTAATAAAGTTCAAGTGTGGGGGATCTTAAATCAATGGTGAGAAAAAATTGTCATAGCTATTGATCTTATATGAGTACTTACCAATTGTTAGAGTTGGAATTTGCAATGTTTTATTTTGAGCTAAAATTGGAATTTTGGATGTACATTCACTGCAAACATCCACGAGACAAAACTCGTCCTCTAGGGGTAACTTATTGGTTTAAAGGCCCGTTGCACATGCTAAGTGTAACTGTGATTCCTACGAAAGTGAGTTAGGATTTATTTTGTTGCACTAGTTTCTTACTTGCATTTGAATTTTCTTTAATTTTTGCTTGAGGACAAACTTAATCTAAGTGTGGGGGAATCTGATGAACACATTTATGTGTGAAATCTAAGGGCATAAAGCATGCATTTTATGCACTTAGAATGGAGTTACCTTGGGTTTTATGTTGTTTTTGCAGATTTTAGGACTTTTCAAGACTTAAGCAAATATTTGGAGTTTTGGGCTTGAATCATGCTATTTTACACGTCAAGAAGTCCATTCAAATTCTCAAATGTGAAAATGGGCCTGATCTGGAGCATGATGGGCTAGAGATGTGTGATTACGGGCCAACTCCGAAATATTGAAGAGATAAAGAAGGCAAATTTGATCTACGGCTGAGATTTTAAATCAAATCTACAAAGATATTATTGAGAGAGTCCAGATGGAAAAGAGTCCTTGCATACCTCAATATCTTATTTTCTATTTGGGATTTGATTAAAGAAAGAAAAAGAGGAAAAAGAATTATACTCAGATAAGGATGAAGCAAAAAGAATTATACTCACCCTCCTCTCTTCTCCATCTTTAGTTTCTTTAGTTTTCTTTCCTTTTTGGGCTGAGATAGTCGAGAAGATGCTGCATTCTCTGTTGCAAACATCCCTCTACTCGTCTCTCATGATTTCCTAAGGATTAATGGCTAATGCAATGATCATGATTAAGCTTTTGAAGGAATCATGATCTAAATCATGATCTTGTCTTTGTTCATATTTTGATTCAAATTCTGATCTTCTTAGATCTGTTTTATTGATCATATTAGTAGTCAATCGCTGTGTTTTCTTTACAAGAGTTGTAACCTATCAATCTGTAGTTCTTTCTTCTTGATCATACCATGCTTTCTTCGAAAACCATGACTGATACATTTATGGTAAGTTTTGTTTCCTTATTTGTGTCTTTAGATTTTTTTATCAATGATAGTATTAGGTTTGTTCCTTAGCATTAGAATACTATCATGATGATTCCTTTCTTGTTTGGTGGCAATTCGAATCACAAAATTCAGATTTCGGACCAGAAATCCCTGTTTTTGTCTGTCATTGACCCTATTGGTCGACTGATTGGTCGACAGGGTCAGTAGACCAATCGACCAATCAATCGACCAATGAGGACAACAACCTCATATTTGGTATGTTTTGGATGATTTGATCTCTTACCTTCTAGTTTTCTTTCCTAATATGATATATATACTTGTTTAGGACCTTCTTGCCAAGTTTGGGAAGATTCTCCTTGATCCTTGGAGATTCTCTTCAAGTTATATAAGGTAAGGATGGTTACTTCTATAATTACAGAGATTGTGTGATATTGGTTTCCATATTAGAATCTTTCGGATTTGTTACCATAAATAGATTCTTTTATAGATATACTACTGTTGCACTTACATTAATTACAGTAGCTTTATTTACTTGTATTCTTTAGTTTATGAATGTCTTTATTTGTCAATTGTATATGAGATGGATCTTATTATGGTATATTTTCTATATACTGTAAATGTATATGATATGATTGATTTGTGATTGTGATTGATTAAGTATGGTTCGGGAAGGAGAGGTGTCCTTTTGACACTTTTGTCCTTGGACATCGGAGGGAATAGTATGGGATGTTCTCCGAAGATGCCTATTAACACCTTCCTGAATTGTTGGTTGTCATACTTAGGGCTGTCTAGCAATGTTTGGCTAGGAATACCCCGTTAATATTAGACCCTAGTCGGAAGGGTATTGAGACCGAATGACCCATTGACACCTTCTTGAATTGTTTCTTCTAGACTTATCTTTTACTTTACTTGTATTAGCTTAGAGCTTTACTTAGATTTTGATCTACCTTCCGCATATGTTGTGGAGTATATTTCCGCTATACTCTACAGTTGTCTTTGTTTGGTATCTTTTATTCGGCACTCTGATATTCTATAGTGATCCTTCTAAGATCCTTTCTTGAATTTCATTATTTACTTCTTAGAACACAATGATTTGTTCTTGCTTTTGATTATGTTATTGTGCTAAATGGATATGATCGTTCCTAAACTTGATCCTTTGGGCTGTGGATCACTCCCCCGGGTAACCCAGATAGGGTATAGGCTGGGTGTATTTGGGCATGACAAATGGCATCGACGAAAGATGATCGCCCAAAATTGTCTTCGGGGCTGCATAATGGGTTTTCGGGATTTTGGTCCGAAATTGGTCTTTCGGGGTTCGGATCGATCCGGAACTTGGAGGGATGCTTAAGAACAGTATGAGGACACTACAAATCAAGGAATTAACATAATCTAATGGTCTAAATAGAAAGCCCCAAATTGAGCTACTAAGTTCAATAGACAAGAATCATAGCATGGATTGAAATCAACTGCATTTGCATTGGAAGGGCATGCATTAGCTAAGGGAATTATAGGAATTGAATTAGGATCATATGCTAGTGGTAACATAGACATAGCACACTATATACTTCAGATTTGTACAAGAAGGTATGAAGATAAGAAGAAAATCAAGGAATACATATGCAAGGCTTGAAATGAGAGCATAACATCAATGGACAAGGGAGAGAATCATAGGTTAAGCAAGAGTGGACACTTGGAGTGATGGTTGCAAGGTTGCAACACCATCTCCAAGGTCTTAACAGCAAAAGAGGGATAGCAAAGAATAGAAAATGTTGGAAAATGCCATGTCAGCATTTTGCCACATCGGCTTCCATTGATTTTGATGATAACAAACATGAAACTTGAATTCACCATGTTTTGATGATAACAAACATGAATTAGAATTCATTATGGAAAAACATGTAAATAACATGTATATGAATGAGTGTTTATTTGCTATTAATTATCATTCATATCTTCCAATCATTCATGTGTTTATCATCATCAAAAAGGGGGAGATTGTTGGGAAATGCCATGTCAGCATTTGCCACATCAGCCTCTATTGGTTTTGATGATAATAAGCATGAATTACTAATGGCTATATTGAGTTATGATGTTTTAGTTCAAGATGAGAACAAGTGGACCAACTCCAAGTCAAAGCCATATGCAAGTCAAAGCCAAGATCATGCCAAGACAGACATGAAGATGGACATGAAGTTTAAGTCAAGATGACCATGCCAAGACAGACATGAAGATGGACATGAAGTCTAAGTCAAGATGACCATGCCAAGATGGACATGAAGACCGTTGCACAAAATCAAGTCGAAGACCAAGTCAAAGATCAAGACTTAGGCTAAATCAGGGCTTAGGACACCTTTGCATACACACACATGTAAATGCATCCATAATATGTAATCCATGTTACTAGAGTGACCTAGGACATGTTAGTAAGGTGTACAACGCTTAGGATTGTCAAAACGATCCAAAAATCCAAGCCATATCCCAGCCCAAAGTTGTTTAGAAAAACAGAGCCTAGACGGATGTCCGTCTGAGCAGACGGACGTCCGTCTGTACTGATAACTCTGTTTCTCAGAAAACAACAGAAAGCCAGACGGAATTTCCGTCTGGCAGACTGATGTCCGTCTGGCCCAGATTTGACTATAAGGCTAGTTTAAAGAGAATATCCTCTACAGCTGTTTGCAACGGATACTTTTGAGATGGATGACCGTTTGACCAGACGGACGTCCGTCTGGGCTGAAAAACAGGACAAAAATGTGTCCGTTTTCTATCCGTTGGGGATTGGGTTTTGGCACTCAAAGGTGCTCTATATAAACCCAATTCACCTCATTTGAGAGGAACAACACTCACACTTGATCACCCACTCCCCAAGTGATCCTAAAGCTCTCAAATTGCAAGAAAGCCTTGTGCTTTGCCTTTCACCTTTTCCCCAACCTTGAAGAACATACCAAGGTGTTAAAGTAAGCTTGTGGAAGTCAAGCTTGAGGTGATTGAAGGCTTTGGTGGTGCATGCATTTCATATCTTGAGCATACAACTTTTATTGCATCACACACACACAAGAGGTAAAGTGTCACACCTCTTGTTAAGGTAACATCCTTCTCTTGTAATTGTTTTCAATTCTAGTCTAGGTAGATTAGAATTGGTTTTGGGTACTCTTGCCCGTGAACAAAGATTGGTTGGGTGCTCTTGCCCGTGAACAAAGATTGAAGAGGGTGCTCTTGCCCTAAGATAAACAAAGATTGTAAAGGGTGCTCTTGCCCCGTAACAAAGATTGTAAAGGGTTTGATCTCTACCCATTGTATTGAAAGAGAATCACTAGTGGAATACTCTCTTAAGGCCAAGAGAGGAGTGGACGTAGACTTGCAAAGTCGAACCACTATAAAATACTTGTCTTGTGGTTGATTGTATTGTTTAATTTCATTTGAATTTTCAATTTACTTTGTATTTCCGCACAAACCAAAAAATTGGGACAATCCACTAGTTGCAACCTAATCACCCCCCTCTAGGTTGCACCAACAGAAAAGAATAGAAAATAATAGAATAGAGAGTAGGAGTGATGAATCATATCTTGTAGTTGTTGATGGAGACAAGGAACAATGATTAGCAATGATTTGGGTGGAATCTTCTTCACAAATGCCTAGGAGGTGGTTTGGGAAGCTCTCCCCACATTCTCAGGAGTGATAATGATTGGAGTAGGGCTCAAAACACGAGGCTAGTATAAATAGAATAGGGAATATTCTGAAGAATCATTAATTTCGAGTCTGGGAAACTTTGGTCGATGGCATCGACCAAAGAGGATCGACCAAAACATAATTCAATAGAAAATCAGAATTAGTTCAGCAACTTCGGGAAGGGATTTGGAGGGCTATATAGGGTCAAATTGAATGGGATTTTCTCCTACAATTCAATCAAGAAGTCTAGTTTCGGGAAATACCTTCGGATTGTGCACGGGAGTCCATTAGGTACTTCAACTAATTCACTCTTCTTTGATGCGCAGATTCTCACTAAACACTGACAATGTACTCAAGTAAGGGGTATCATCGTCAATGTCCATGGGCTCAGACTCCGACTCATAATTATCAATCAAAAGGGTCCACAAGTCTCTTCTACCACCGCTTTGGGTCTTCGGACCTATAAACAACACTGGATCCGGGTTAGGGTCTGGGTTAGGATAGGGCTGGATTTTACATTGACGGTGATGCCCCTTACTTGGATGCATTGTCAGTGTTCGGTGAGAAACTTAGAAGAGGGGAAGCTTAGTTGAAGTATGTGTTGCGCTTTTGGTCTTGTTTCGAAAGTATTTCTCTGACCTAGACTTGTTGATTGACTTGTAGGAGAAAACCCACTTCAATTTGAGTTGTTCTAACCTTTCATTTCCCTGTATCAAGCTTGTTGTTCTTGCTTGGTCGACTGGGTCAGTCAACCAAAGGATTCTCAAATTCGAGAATTTGATATTCTCTTCTTTACTTAAGTGAGCCTCGTGACTTGAACCCTATTTTACTCATTTAGCTTGCTGAGAATGAAGGGAGAGCTTCCCAAGACAGTCTCTTGGTAGAGGTGAAGGAATATTGCATCAATCATTGCCAGTCATTGTCTCTTATCTTCAATATCATCTCTAAGGTGTGATTTCTCTCTCTTGCTCTCTATTCTACTCTAATCTCTCCTCTTACTTGCTGTTGTAACCTTGAAGTTGGTTTCGGATCAAAATTCACTATTCATCCCTGTTACTATTCACTTGGTCGACTAAGTCAATCGACCAAGTCAATCAACCAATTGATTGTTGAATTGTGTAATTCCTTGATTTGATCCGTTCGACCTCCGATTTTCCCGATTTCTTCTCTAATCTTTCATCTATGTTTGTTTAGGGTTTGAATACTATCTTTGGATCATTCTCTTGTGATTATTGGATTAGCTTCACCTTGACTCAAGGTAAGGACGGTTATCACCATAAATCCATAGACTATGTGATTATTACATTGATGTTGGCAATTTAGTAGGCTTAGCTTCTTTGTTGTATTTGAACATCATATGACTGTTGTACATACTTTAGGACAGTAGTACCATGTTTATGTACTCTTGCTTATCATGGTTATTCATTCTTGTCAATTTCATATATGATTGATCATGTGATGTTATGATTTATCTTTCAATATGATGAAGTATCATGTATGTATGATATGGTGAAATTGAGAATGTGATCGGGTAAGTATGATTTGGGAATGGGGAATGCCCTTTTGACATTTCTGTCCTTGGACATCAAAGGGAATAGTATGGGATGTTTCCAAAGATGCCCATTGACGCTCTCCCGTATTATTGGATGACATACATAGGACTTGTTTAGTGGTGTTGGCTAGGATGTCCTTGTTGTATCAGACCCGAATTAGAAGAGCATTGAGACCGAACGACCCGTGGTAGTAATGTGGTTTGATGGGCGCTCAAGACCGGTAACCAACCCGTGAGAGGACATAAATCACATTGCGGATACTCGTTAGAGGCCATTTATTGGTAGGGTTGCAAATAGCTGGACTTGGACTCATGGACGCTCGAGACCGGTGAGTTATATCCTTGAGAGGACGTGAGAGCTTCCCGTCTACTATTTGTGGATGACCAATAAAGTTGATGAGTCTGTAGTCCGGGACTATGCTGACTCTAGTGTGGAGGATACCGGAAAGGATTTTGAGAGGGGAGGAATAGAAGTATCCGAATCTGGCATGATATGACTGAGTAGATGACTTGCATTGGGCTAGGCATTACCGTGACATGCGCCAATACTTATACCAATGATGATGTGAGAAAGCGGTGACTTAAACCTCAGCCATGGATTGTCCCTAGGGATGCAGGACCCAACTACCATCGGAGAACCCAAGATACCGGAATGGTTGAGGGAAGAGTGATTTGAGACCTACCCAAAGAAGTATAGTGCTACGACTTAAAGCATGTCTACCATAGAGACTAGCCTATATAGAGTTAGAATCATATCTGCATCATCTGTTGCATATCATCTTGCATCATGTGACTTATGTATTATGGAATAACTGCCTTGCTGAGTTCTTTCGAACTCATTCCTTTATGTGCAATTGTTTTGTTAGATTATCCTACAGGTACGAAAGGATTTGATGGCACTTACACCGAGACGAACTCGAATGAGGCATACTACCCTCAGGGTACTGGCTACCATGAAGATTACAGTGAAGATACCGAGGGTGATTACGCTTCATACCAGGATTAGTTCAACCATGGTGTGGGAGCGGCCGTGCTTGGTCTCATATGTTTATACTTACGAAGGCATTTTGTATAAGACTGAGGAAACGATTGTTTAGACTTTTATCTTGTTGTGTCTCTTTTTAAGACTTGGATCTGTAAACCTTAACTTTGATTTGATCTACTTTCCGTTGCTACTGAGGGAGTGATTTCCGCTCACTCTCTTCCTTTGGATTATATACATTGGTATCGTTTATTTCCACACTCTGATTATATTGTTTCTTATCCTTATCATGATTTCATTGTTTATATGATACGACTTTGATTATATTTCTATTCATAATTGTATTATCGTGTATATGGGAGGCGAGGTTGCTCGATACTTGATCCTTGGGGCTGTGGATCACATACCCGGGTATGCCAGGTAGGGTATCGACTGGGTGGATGTGACACTACTGGCTGGGGGGATGTGACAAAGAGAATCCTGACAGCTCGTTCCTTGTCCAAAAGCAAATATTACCTAATGATTAGAGTCACGTGCTATACTGCCAATCCCATAACGTTAAGGATCAGAAAAGGAGGATTCATCTACATTGAGCTTGATTTGATCTGGCTATGGAGGTTCCCACCAAATGAGAGTAGGTGTCTTGCTAGAGAGATATTGAGGGGAGGGAGGAGAGAAGTCATCTATCGCTTGTTGTAAGTGCTGCACAACATGTTGTTGCCTAGGGGGTCGGGGAGAGTGTGTGATAAGATTGTAGTATCCCCAAAGAGCCCAAAGTGCAATGAGGGTGTGTAGGTTTTGCGATCTATGAGGTATGATGGGGTAGAAAGGGTGACATAGGCTTGGAGTTGGGGGCAGAAGGGTTGTGAGGGGTCCCACGGATGGAAGTGAAGGGTGTGCCAGAGGTGAAGGGTAAAAGGGTAGCTCATAAAGAGGTGATGTGCCAAAAAATTAGGGCGACCATAGGAAATACATTGGGGGGGGGGGGTGGAACATAACATCCTCTTGCTGTCAACAGATCTGTTGTGGGTAATTTATCATAAATAGCTTTCCATAAGAAAAAGATGATCCTAGGTTGGAGGGGGAGATGCCAAAGCTGAAGCCAGTTAAAGGTGGGAAGTGGGGGTGGGCAGGTGTGAGATGAAGTTGCCAACCTGTAAGTTGAGTTGATAGTAAACCTTCTTGCTGAAGTATGCTTCCATATGAGACGATTCGCTGTTGGGGATAATGGAAGGGGTATGCTGAGTGCTTTTGCTACTATTTCAGCTGGCCACCAAGCTAGAACTTTGCATCGATTACAAGAACCTGTCTCTAAGTTAAAGAAGTCTGAAACTTTGAGTGGAAGGTAAAACTGCTAGATAACAACCCTGATCCTGGGGGTGGTTTGGAACCCAATTGAAGTTCCAAGGGCTCACTTGTTGACCATCTCCGAGCTGGAGAAAAAGACCCTCCCATAGAAGGTCCCTTGCTTTAATTAGTGACTTTCATCCCCCACGAAGCTATTGCTGATGAGGGCGCATCTAGAAAAGAACAATGTTTGAAATACTTTTGCTTCATCAATCTTCCCCAAAGGGAATCCATGGGGTTTAGTAGTTTCCATGCCTTCCGAGATAGAAGAGCGATGTTAAAGTTAGCAGTTCTTTTAAGATTGAGGTCGCCTTCTCTAGTAGGATGACAAATCAATTCCGAGGAGATGATGTGAATATGCTTTTGAGTTCCATTTGACCAGAAAAGAGTTCTCTTGCAAGCTTGTTGAGAGTATGAGTGATTGAGACTGGTAAATGAAAGAATGACATGAAATATGTGGGTATGACAGTAAGGATAGATTGAATGAATACTTTTTTCTTCGCATAGAAAAGGTATTTGACCTGCTAGTGTTGGAGTCTATTATTTACCCTAGTGAGAAGGGATTCGCAATGCTTATTTTTTAAGCTTACCAGACACAAGAGGAATCCCAAGATATCTACAAATTTCATTCAAAAAATTTAGCCTAACCAATCAGTTAATTTTATGAATTTGAAATTTCTAGATTTTTGAAATCTCCGGATTCAAGTAAATAACCAACCCTAAAAATATTTATTTTTTTACCCTAAATAGATAGCGAACTCACTCAATATGAACGGTCGTGGATCATTCAGTTCAGTTGAGAGGATTGGTGCAGAGTCGGATACGTTAGTTAAGAAAAGTCCTCTGTTTTTCTTTTATTTTTATTAATTAAAAATTTTCTTAAAAAGAAAAGATTAAATTCATCCAATCTAGAGTTTTGACGGTGATGGATCATCCTGTAGCTCAAATTTCCTATCAAAGCCTTAGCGTAATCTAAAAGGACTTGTACGTGACGTGATTGCACACCGTTCTTGAATTCCTGTTTCGCTATAAATTTGAGGTTCTCCTCACTCTCTGTGTCATCAAAGATCTTTAGATCAATCGTTTCTTTCTTTTACCTACCTATGACGATCGTTTCTTTCATCCTTCCCACCTTAGTCTGGCGGAGAAGATCTCCTTACACCTAGTGTGCTTCAGCTGCAGAGGTGTCAATTTGATTGATTGATTTTTTTCTTCTTTCTCCTTGTTCTTTCGAGAAATTTTCTTTTGCAGGTTCTGCGTTTTCTGGAGTTGGAACTTTTTCCTCAGCGAGTCTTGCTGATGGAGGTGCAGCCGAATTTTGTTTCTCTCTTTTTGAATTTTGGTAGAAGAGGTTGGATAGGAATTTTTCAGCGCAAGCGGTTGTGACCAATCGAAGCTTGATAACATTCGTTGCTCAAAGAAGAGAAAGGTGAGAGAGATTGGTGCCGAATTTTACTCATGATGTAAAAGAGATATCTACAAGCCCTCAATAGACATTCGAGGGATATGTATCGAAACCTCTGTGTCATCAGACCTTTGCCATGTCAGGTGCGCTTGCTTGGCAGGTCACAAAAGTGAATGAAAAAATCATCTTTTTTGGGGGGTTTCTTGGGGAGATCGCACGGGGTTGTAGCCCGGATCTCCCCATTGTTGCATTGGCCTTTTGTGTGTGTGTTTTTTGCTTTCTCCGTAGCTCCTATCGATCCTCCTTTTGGGTTTCTTTCGAAACGTACAAACTGACGAGGCAATCTGAGACTTCAAACCTAGATCTATACATGTCAATCTACCAACAGAGGCCAGCAAGGAATCGATTTGATGCATCCACTGCGAATGCCGAAGGTACATTCGTTACACATCAATTTCACTCGTTTTAATTTTGCATCCTGAATCACACTTGTATGTTCTGTTCACCTACTTCAGAATTATCAACCAAATTAATGTGATCATCGAATCAAGGTAACTCAATTTTCGTTAACTGCATGAACGTCGATTCCCCGACCAAGAAATCGACTGTAGAAACGGAACTGGGTCATAATTGTGTTGTAATCACTAACCCCTCATTTACTGTGTCAAATTTAACCTTATGAATGGTTAGTTTTGCTTTCCCCTCGTAAGGAATTATGCAAGGATTCCTAGTTAATTAGTGTCTAATGGAAGAGTTCACGAATTGTTGATTTGTGGTGGTTGGCTTTTTATCTGCCGATTTATCAATATATTGGCCTTAAGAAGTCCCTGGCTTTGCACACATAATTGAAGTACTGCAGGCACTATCCCATGTCACCTGCTTATGATGCAGATTGTGGAAGATTAGGGCACAACGATGTTGTGGTTCTTGGGTCGTTGCCCTCGTCACAGGAGAGAATTAAGTTCACCGGTGAAATTCTTGGAAACTTTAAAATTTCTTTATCAGGGTGTATATATCTGTTTTATGTTAGTTACTTTTCAAGACCCAAGCATGAATTTCATCTAATTCACATTGCTTTTGGATGTAAACCTCAACTGAGTTTAATTTCCATGGCTTTTATGGATGAAGTTTTTGTATGGGTGAAGTTTTTATTCTTTGTGAAAGGCAGATGTGATCAGTTGCAAATTTAATTTGCAGTCATTTTACCTAGTAAATTTTGTTTGCATTTGATATGGGAAAATTTGTACCAAATTGGGTCCACCGTCGGTTCAGTCTTTGACCCCGTCGAAGACAGCCTGACCCCACGGTCAGGTTCAGACATCCGGTCGAATCATTATAGCCTGATGAGGGATGAACCCTGCAGTTCCAAAGATAAGCATGACCCCGAGGATTTCGGGATACATGATTGAGTTATACTACTATGAGGATTGAACAATCGTGTTACACATGGAAACTACCACTGATGCGGGGTGAGATTGTGTCTCATAAGGAAACTGCTTCCACTCCAGAGAAAATGGGTAAAACCCTCCAATCGGACGGTCACCAAGAAGGATCACGAACGAATCCAACGATTGAGAACAAGAGGTAAAACCTATATAAACAAGTAGCTTACGCACAACAGAGGTATCTGAATCGTTTTCCTTACTCTCATATTCAAATTTTGCTCTGCAACTAACCAGAGCTTTGTGAACAGTTCCATAACTGACTTAGCCTTCGGAGGTGGCCTCCCGACCCCAAGGTCGGCCCACGTCTAACACTGTTTTGTAGGTGATTCCTCAAACATCTCAAGGCTGAGCAGATTTTGAACACATCATTTGGCGCCGTCTGTGAGAAATGTTTCAAAAAGTCATGGTTACTAGATAAACAATAGCATCAAAAACTCAAAGGAACCAAGACATTCCTCCTCCTCCTCCGGGAGGAGATCCACCTCCAGCAAGAGATATTCTTGAAGGAAGTCGTGCTCGAGAAGTTTGCGAAGATAAAGGATTGGTTGCAGATGAACATCTGAACAACCCAAACAACCTTAAAAAACAGATGAATCAAATGCAGATCCAATTCCTGGAGATGCAACAAACGCTTCGTACAGTGGAGAGACGTTTGGTAGCTCCTAGAGATCCAAATTGTCATGATCGGGAGGAGGCACAAGGACACACGCGAAGGATAGGGATACGACTTTCCCCAGTTCGACGACGTTCTTCCCAAAGATGCATCAACTTTGCTCGAGTGAGACTTCGAAAGATGGGGCTTCGGTTACGACCAAATGAGACCTCCCAACGAAGCATCAGCCTTGCCAGAGTAAGACTTCCAAAGATGGGGCTTCGGTTATGACCGAGTGAGACCTCCCAACGAAGTATCGGCTTTGCCAGAGTGAGACTTCCAAAGATGAGGCATCGGCTACGCCCGAGTGAGACCTCCCAAAGAAGCATTGGCCTTGCTCGAGTGAGACTTTCAAAGACGGGGCTTCGGTTATGACCGAGCGAGACCTCCCAAGACGAAGCATCGGCTTTGCCTGAATGAGACTTCCAAAGATGAAGCATTGGCCTTGCCCGAGTGAGACTTCAAAAAATGAAGCATTGGGTCAGCCCAAGTGAGGTTTTCGAAGATGGGGCTTCGATTACGACCGAGTGAGACCTCCGAACAAGGCTTCGGTTCCTATTGACTAAGACCTTTCAAGATGAAGATGGGGCTTTGGTTACAACAGAGTGAGACCTACCAACAAGGCTTCGGTTTCGGCCAACTAAGACCTTCCAAGACAAAGATGGGGCTAAAGTTACCACTGAGTGAGACCTCCCAGCGAAGCATCAGCTTAGCCTGAATGAGACTTCCTAAAGACGGGGCTTCGACTATACCCGAGTGAGACCTCCCAACAAGGCGTCGGTTACGATCGACTAAGACCTTCCAAGACGAGGATGGGGCTTCAGTTACTACTGAGTGAGACCTCCCAACAAAGCATTGGTTCAGACTAAATGAGACTTTCGAAGATGGGGCTTCGATTATGATCGAGTGAGACCTCCCAGCGAAGTAACGCTTCCAACCGAATGAGGCTTCAAAAGATGAGGCATCGGTTTAAAACCCGAGTGGGCCTCCAAAAGCTTAGAAGAATTCTCCGGAATTCTCTAAGTCGAGGCATCGGTTTAAAACTCAAGTGGGACCTCCAAAATCTTAGAAGAATTTTTTTCAGAATTCTTTGAGTTGAGGCATTGGTTTAATACCCGAGTGGGACCTCCAAAAGCTTAGAAGTATTCTTCGGGATTTTCTAAATGATGGCTTCTGTTCCGACCGACATAAGACCTTCCAGCAAAGGCTCTGGTTCCGACCGACTAAGACCTTCCAAAGATGAAGATGAGGCATCGGCTATGCTTGAGTGAGACCTCCTAATGAAACATTGACCTTGCTTTAGTGAGACTTCCAAAGATGGAGCATCGGCCTTGCCCGAGTGAGACTTCCAAAGATGGAGCATCGGCCTTGCCCGAGTGAGACTTCCGACCAAAGATGGAGCATCGACCTTGCTCGAGTGAGACTTCCAAAGATGAGGCTTTGGCTATGCCTGAGTGAGACTTCCCAACAAGGCTTTAGTTCCGACCGACTAAGACCTTACAAATGAGGCATCGGTTTAAACCTGAGTGAGACCTCCGAAAGCTTAAAGAATTCTCCGGAATTCTCTGAGTTAAGGCTTTGGTCCCGACCGACTAAGACCATCCAAAGAAGAAGATGAGGCATCGGCTAAGCCCGAGTGAGACCTTACGAAGCATCAGTCTTGCCCGTGTGAGACTTCCAAAGATGGAGCATCGGCCTCGCCTGAGTGGGACTTCCGACTAAGATGGAGCATTGGCCTTGCCTGAGTGAGACTTCCAAAGATGAGGCTTTGGCTATGCCGGATTGAGACCTCCAACAGGGCTTCGGTTCCGACCGACTAAGAACTTCCAAATGAAGCATCGGTTTAAAACCTCAGTGGGACCTCCGAAAGCTTAGAAGAATTCTCCGAAATTCTCTAAGTTAAGGCATCGGTTTAAAACTCGAGTGAGACCTTCGAAAGCTTAGAAGAATTCTCCGGAATTCTCTAAGTCGAGGAATCGGTTTAAAACCCAAGTGGGACCTCCAAAAGCTTAAAAGAATTCTTTGGAATTCTTTGAGTCAAGGCTTCGGTTCTGACCGACTAAGATCTTCCAAAGATGAAGATGAGGCATCGGCTAAGCCCAAGACCTCCTAACGAAGCATCGGCCTTGCCTGAGTGAGACTTCCAAAGATGGAGCATCGGCCTCGCCCGAGTGAGACTTTCGACTGAAGATGGAGCATCGACCTTGCCTGACTGAGACTTCCAAATATGAGGCTACGGCCATACTCGAGTAAGACCTCCCAACAAGGCTTCGGTTCCAATCGACTAAGACCTTCCAAATGAGCCATCGGTTTAAAACCCGAGTGGGACCTCTAAAACCTTAAAAGAATTCTCTAGAATTCTCTAAGTCAAGGCATCGATTTAAAACCCAACTGGGACCTTCGAAAACTTAGAAGAATTCTCTGGAATTCTCTAAGTCAAGGCATTGGTTTAAAACCCGTGTGGGACCTTTGAAACCTTAGAAGAATTCTCCGAAATCTTCTAAGTCAAGGCATCGGTTTAATATCCAAGTGGGACCTTCGAAAGCTTAGAAGAATTATCCGGAATTCCCTAAGTCGAGGCATCAGTTTAAAACTTGAGTGGGACCTCCGAAAGCTTAGAAGAGTTCTCCGGAATTCTCTGAGTCAAGGCTTTGGTTCCGACAGACTAAGACCTTCCAAAGGCGAAGATGAGGCATCGGCTAAGCCCGAGTGAGACCTCCTAACGAAGCATCGGCCTTGCCAGAGTGAGACTTCCAAAGATGGAGCATCAGCCTTGCCTGAGTGAGACTTCCAACCGAAGATGGAGCATCGGCCTCGCCCGAGTGAGACTTCCAACCGAAGATGGAGCATCAGCCTCGCCTGAGTGAGACTTCCAACCGAAGATGGAGCATCGGCCTCGCCCGAGTGAGACTTCCAACCGAAGATGGAGCATCGGCCTCGCCCAAGTGAGACTTCCAACCAAAGATGTAGCATCGGCCTTGCTCGAGTGAGTCTTCCAAAGATTAGACTTTGGCTATGCCTGAGTGAGATCTCCCAACAAGGCTCGGTTCTGATCGACTAAGACCTTCCAAATGAAGCATCGGTTTAAAACCCGAGTGGGACCTTCGAAAGCTTAGAAGAATTCTCCAGAATTCTCTAAGTCAAGGCATTGGTTTAAAACCCGACTGGGACTTTCGAAAGCTTAGAAGAATTCTCCGGAATCCGGAATTCCCTAAGTCGAGGGATCAATTTAAAACCCATGTGGGACCTCCAAAAGCTTAGAAGAATTCCCAGGAATCTCTAAGTAAAGGCTTCTATTCAAAACCTGAGTGAGACCTTCGAAAGCCTAAAGAAATTCTAAGGAATTTCACATGTAAGAGGCATTGGTTTAAAACCCGAGTGGGATCTCCAAAAGCTTAGAAGAATTCTAAGAAATTTCTCAGGTAAGAGGCATCAGTTTAAAAGCAAAATGGGACCTCCGAAAGCTTAGAAGAATTCTCAAGAATCTCTGAGTAGAGACATCGGTTTAAAACCCGAGTGGGACCTTCAAAAGCTTAGAAGAATGATCGAGACTAAGAAGCAAACCAAGCATTCGGTCTATGGGCTTCTCCCGAACGCTCGGCTTGGGGTGCTTATATTGTGGATAAAATATTACTGAACTGGGTCTACCTTCGGTTCATTCTTTCACCCCAGTCTGACCCCACGGTCGGGTTCGAGCATCCGGTCGAATCATTTTAGCATGATGAGGAAGGAACCCTGTAGTTCCAAAGATAAGCATGACCCCGAGGAATTCGGGATACATAATTGAGTTATAAACGGTTATTGCTACTCTGAGGAGTGGGTAATCGTATTAAACATGGAAACTACTTCCACCCCCGAGAAAAGGGGGCAAAACCCTACAATCGGACGACCACCAAGAAGGATCACTAACGCATCCAACGATCGAGAATCAGAGGTAAAACTTACATAAACAAGTAGCCTACGCACATACGAGGTATCTAAATCGTTTCCCTTACTATAGTATTCAATTTTTTCTTTGTAACTCGCCAGAGCTTTGTAATCAGTTCCATAACTGACTTAGCCTTCGGAGGTGGCCTCCTGACCCCAGGGTTGAGCCATGTCTAACATTGTTTTGTAGGTCATTCATCAGAGATCTAAAGGTTGAGCAAATTTTGGACGCATCACTCCTCTCATTCGGGGAAAAAGGAGTTATAATAAATGGAAAAAAAAAAAGTTCCAAAACTTTAAACAACTCTGGCAGTTTCAATAGATGATAAGAAAACCCCATTAAAGAAAATAACCACAACATTTAAAGTATTATATTGAACATGTCCATGTGTCAACAACCTTACTGAGTCCCTCGACAAGACTAGTATCATCCGGCCAAAACTTCTATTTTGTGGCATCTTATTCTTGCTGTTAAATAGTATCCTCTAGATGTTTATGGCCTTTGGAGCATTCCTGTACAATCATAATATAACAGAATTGAATAAATGAGCAGCAATGCACTAGCATTATCAGGGGCAGAATTAAGACCCATCACCAATAAGCAGAAAAAAATATATGTTTTATAAAAGGGAAAGGCTGCCTGGCAAGGTAAGTTCAGCCATCCATATACCATTTTATTTATTTATTCATTTCTTCTTATTCTTCTTATTCTTCTTATTATTTTTGGGGTCAAGATCAGCCACCCATACACAAAAAGTCAGTGGTGTTTGAAATAGAGAATTATAATGATAAATCCAAATGAAATACAGAAACGATTGTCATGCTGGACATGTCATATTTTTACAAACTTTGCACGCGTATGTTTAATACATAAACCTCAACATAAGGTTTCTGAATTTTCATTTCTGTGTTGTATCATTATTTAAGATTTATTATTTCTAGGGTGTCAAAAGCAGATATTGAACTTCGAGCTTTCTCCTTTATTCAACTGTCCCTACTAGGGTTATCCAAGGTTAACAAGAACTTGTTTACATTGGTTAAAAATACTTTTTTTTTAACAGAATGCTGTAACAGAGAAACAGAAAATGCTAATGTGGCCTTTGAATGTAGATGAACTGTAACAGTTCCCCCTCAAGCTGGAAGAAGAGAGAACTGTGAGATCGTGAGATTGTGAGATGAAATTTAGTTGTGTGGTTGGGTTCTCCTTTTGTCTACTTTGAGTCGACTTTGCCTAGGATTGGGTGCTTTCGTTTCTCTGGGTTTACTTTGTCTGGAATTGGATAATTTGTAACTTTCTGACCTTGTATAGTTATGAACTTAAAGTCTTCAAGGAAAGCCAGTTGATTCCCAGCTTGAGATCTTTTACATAATATTCTTTCTTTAGATTATTTTGAGGGGGTTTACACCTTACAGATTTGAGTATTTACATGGAGTTATAGATGAGACCTATAATCAAGTTGATCATGTGAAGTGCTTGTTTTTTACTATGAAACTGTAGAGAGCTTTACAGATTTTCTGTTGTACTATTAGCTTTACAGTCAATTGAATGCATGGCTGCAGCATGATCAGTACATTATGTTAAAGCATGAAACAGGTTCTATTGTTGGATATTCTTTTCATTTACCATGCTTTTGACTTCCAACTCTTTGCTTAGAAGACAACTAGAAAATGGTATTGTTTGATACATGAGCTCGATAGCAACTGAGGCTGGGCTTATATTCATTCTATGAAACCTACATGGTTCAGTCTGGAATTGCATCTAGCTAGGTTCATGCAGCTGATAAGCGCACAGCCGTACATTGATTCTCTGGTTTATTTCCTTTTTGGTTGAATTCTCTGCTTCAACTGATCAAGAAAAGTGAGTAATGACCCAAAATCTATCATGTTAGTATAAAATTCTCATTGATTAGACTTTTAACATATAGCTCAACCAACTTTGTATCTATTGTTACCTGATGACAAGTTTAAATTTAAGTTTTTTGACATCATTGTCTCCATGCATAATGTCTTAAATGTGGCACTTATGAAGTACTTATATTTCAAACTCTATGGGTTTTTAACTCAAATTGGTAGAACATTGGCATATTTTGCATGTCTCAAGTAGTTCGAGGGGATGGTGGTTCAAATCCATCAAGATCGTTCATGTAGTAGTAAAAGTAATCATCCGCACAAAACAGTAAAGTCACATTTTAATCAAATTATCTATACAGTAAATTATTTTTATATAGGTATGACCATACGTGATTTCTTGTTTGCGCACCCTCCCTTCACCCCACCCGCAAAACACCCTCTTTTCTTTGTTTAGGAACCAGTTCAGGAACAGGTGTACCAAACTTTGTTATATCTAGAGTCAAAGAACACAACTTAAGAATATTCCAAAAGTTATTAATCAAGAGTATGACCTCGGTTTGAACTCCCAAATAAAATATCTAACGAAGCCACAGTTTAAGAATAGAAATGTCACTCAACACAACCTAAGTAATTGATAGGTAGAATGACATTAGTGTCCTCTTTTTCTACTTCCCTCAGTATACCTTTTTGTCCCAAGCTGTAATTGTAACACATTTTAATTCCTTCATCTCGTCACCATTCGTAAGGGGACTTGAATTTGCAAATTCAAAACAACCTTTCTCGCAGAAGTGCAAAGTGAAGACTCAAGATTGGATTGTGGGGTGGATAACCAAAAATGTAAAGGTGAGAATAGTTTACTAGTGATGCGTCCAAAATTTGCTCAGCCCTTAGATCTCCTGAGAATGACTTGCAAAAACGAACGTCAGATGTGGCCCGACCGCTGGGTTCAGGAATCCACCTCTGAAGGCTAAGTCAGTTGATGAAATTAATCACAAACGGCTCTGCTGGAGCACAGAGCTAAGGAATGAATAACGAGAATACGATTCAGATTGTATCTGTCCTTCTACCTTGTGAGTAGGTGATGTCTTATATAGAATGTACCTTTTGATGCATCCAAAATTTGCTCAGCCCTTAGATCTCTTGAGAATGACCTGCAAATTAAAGCGTCAGATGTGGCCTGACCGCTGGGATCGGGAGTCCACTTCTAAAGGCTAAGTTAGTTGATGAACTTAATCACAAACGGCTCTGCTAGAGCACAGAGCTAAGGAATGAATAACAAGAATACGATTCAGATAGTAAGCATCTGAGTGTTTTCGTCCGTCCTCTCCTTTGTGGTGAGGTAATGTCTTATATAGAGTGTACCTTCGAATCTTCTTCGTTGGATGTATTTGAGCCTTCTTCGGATAGTCGTTGGATCTTAACAGATAGATCCGTTGAGTGATAGACTTCTACTAGTTTGGACTAGTAGAGGACTCCTAGAATAACCCGATTGTTATCTGAAGGTTATCCATACGATAGTGATGAGTGACAGCCGCTGGAAACTGCTACCCGTCATTAGGTTGATTAACCTACTCCAAAAGTATCGGATTAGGGCGTGCTTGTGGCTGATTTAGTTTTCTTCCTCAGCAAGCTACCTCCTGAACTCGGCTCGCTCGGAAGCTAGTCGATTCCTTTCGTCTCGACCGGGGTCGAGGGTCAAAACAAGAATGAACCAAGGTCGATCATATTTTCTCCATAACACAAGCCCCCCAGACCAAGCGTTCGGTCGATCCCAAGGGCTTGGTTTTTAACTGGGTTCTTCGTCAAGTAATAGTCTTTGCATAACCCATTAAATGTCATTTCACATTTAATGCGGTTGTGTCGCTTTTTCCTAGAGCATTGTGAGGGTGCCACCACGCATCCTCTTGCAGTTGAAACTATCGTGGCTCACGCAATCAAAACAACGGTTTCTGAACACCTGTTTTGGATTCGTGAGTTCAAATTTTCGAACCGTCTTCAAATCTCGATCGTTGATGCCGAATTAATCTCGATCGTTCACGTCCTCGAACACTCGTGTGGGTGCTTAAAAGCGGTTCGTTGTCTTTGTAGGTTTCATTCTTCTTGTCTGGAATTTTGAAACCTCGTCGTCTTCTTCGCGCCTTTAAGATTCTCTCGTTCTCGCGCTCTCTGCCTCAGTGATTCAGTAAGTTTACTGATCCCTTTGCAAAGTTTACTTTCTGTCTCCAGGTTTCTTTTTCTCTGGAAACCACCATCAAACCTTTTAGTAATGGAAGATAGTAGGGTTTCTTCTGGGACTTCCCCTGTGCCTAGCGCCGGTAAAAGCGATAGTGGCGATGAGGCCTTTGTTTCTATCCCCTCCGAGCAGTCGGATAGTGACAATAAAACCCTAACTGCTCTCTGGCGTGACTTTGCAGAAGTTAGCCAAAAAAGAGTAGAAGAAAAAACCAAGACTTTTTTTGCCTTCCTGAGTTTGGACCATCCATGACTCCTAAGGTGACTGGCCGAGTCTTCGGGCAGTCAAGACAACCTACCAAATCCGCTGGTGGACCTGATTCTGTTGCTTCCTCCTATAATGAGGAAAATCTTCCTTTAGCTGTCCAGGGTTTTGACTTTCCTTCTTCGTACCATCTTAGGGCTCCCAAACCTGATGAGAGAGTCGATTCGACCCTTCCGGGTAAGTTTTCCTTGTATATAGATGCATTGGAAAGCGGGGTTTGCTTTCCTTTCTTCAATACATTGTTTGCAGCCATTCTGAATCATTGGGACATTTGTCCTGGAATGTTTCTTCCCAATAGCTGGCGTCTCATCATCGGCTTCTTGGGTTTATGCTTTGAACTTGGCATCACGCCTTCTCTTCCTCTTTTTGTACATTTTCATGTTCTTTCTATTTCCCATCATTCCGGTTGGGTTGTGCTTTCTAAGCGCAATAAAGTGGAGCTTGACTGGACGGGTAGCATTCTTGCCAAAAGAACCTGCCCTTCCAATCATAAAGGATGGCGCAAACGGTATTTTTTTTGCCGAGCACCTCAATAAGATCTTAATTTCCCGATCGTCTAGAAGCAATACACTTCATAGTCTGAGAGTAACCGGGTCCTTCCCTTATCTAAAGAAGATAGAGCGGCCGTTGGGAAGATCAAGTCAATTCCATGGTATCAAGAGATACATGGATATGAGATGGAATACAACTCCATCCTTCAGTACTGGGGGTTGGCTCAACGTGAGCTTCCTAATCACCAAGTTTCACTTTCTTGATGATACTGTGAATTCTTTCAACTCTGACTCTCGTCTTTCTTTGCAGTGCCTCCAAGAATGAATCCCGAAAGTCTTCGGGTAAAGGCTGCTAGGGCTGTTGTGACTACTGAACAACAGTCTCCTCGAGCCTTGACTGCAGAACAAGTAGCTTTTGCACCACCTCCAGACCTTTCCTACAAGGGTATCAGGAACCTAAAGTCCGTGGTTGAGGCTTTGGGCAGAGGGAAAAAAACAATGGAAGAGGTAGATATCCCCTCTCCCGCTCGAACTTAAAGGAAGCACGACTCCGCTGATGCTTCCTCCCAGAAGAAATCCAAGAAGAATAAAGATTCTGAGGAGATCTTCGTACCTCAATGGAAGCTGACGTGGATAGATAGGGCAACACAGGATCCTGAGAAGGCTGCTGAATGGAGCTCTCTCAGTCTTTTGCCAGCCGATTGTCAGGCATTTGAAGCCCTGGAGGATGACGTTCTAGTTCGTCACTCCACAAGGTACTGTTTTTCTTGTCTTCTGCCAATTGCTTTGTAATCTCTCATGAACTTTTCTGATAATCTCCTCGTCTTTCCAGGAATGCCATGTTGAGCTTTTATCAACACATGGAGGCGTTGAACCGAGTTGGTAGCAATGGCTCTTTGCTGTAGACCTATGAAGAGAATTTGGCAAAGGCCAATTCTGAAGTGGACCGGCTGAAGAAAACAACCGAAGAGTTGAAGGAGAAGCACGATGAGGAGATGAATTCCTTAAAGAAGGAACTTGACTCGTCAATTTCTCGTGCCCATGCTGCCGAACGTGAGGCCAGGAAGCATAAAAGGGAGGCTATTGCTTTTGGCGAGAGCCTCGAGTTTAAGTCCTTGGATAATGAATGTCTGTTGAAGATGGCAGTTCCCAGCGAACCCGAACATATTAAACCAGATCTTCGGAGGGACTGCATTCGGAAGTACCTGAACAGCGTTCCATTCTCCAATTTGCTGGGCTCCTTCAACCTTCAAGCTTATCGAGCGGGCCAAAATGACGTATGGGAAAAAATCCTTGAATCTAACCCTTCCTTCGACACAACTCCATTTCGAGAGGAGTGTCACAAGGAAATCTTCGGGAAGCTTAAGTTGGAATTCCCCGACTGAGTTTTGGAAGAGGAGGATCCTATTCCACGAAACCCGAATATTGAGGAGTATCTTGTTGATTCACCACCCCTTCCCGAAGAACCTCCACAGCCTGCTTCAGAAAGAGATCCTGATAAAGACTCCTCGGCTGACTTTTTTTTAAGGGTTGGCCCTCCACGTTCTTAATGAAATAGAAATCGTCTTCTTTATCTCAAACTTTTTCAATGATTGCCTTAATACTTCCTCATCTCTTATCCAAAAAATTGTCCTGGGAACAAAATGTAAATGATATAGGTTATCACGTAGATTAACTTGTACCTTAACGGGGGATAATGTTCGGGATATCATGAAGATGCGTTTGGGAGAGATGTGTTCAGCCTCTGATTACTCCCAACTGCACCTTCATTTTTTGCGAAGTCCAAACTTTTCCCTGCATTCGTATACCCATTACTCCTCTCAAGGAGTTGGAAATACTCTATTATTTAATGGTGGTGCGACGGTTGGCAGTATCCTCGTATCAGGTGCATATTGTTCCACGTGGAAACTTCGTTTAATCTTCAAATTTTGAATTTGAAGTGCCGTTTTCCCCTGACTGTTGATCCTGCTTTTTGAAGAATTCGAAGCGTCTCTTCGATTTAGTCCCTTGGTTGCCTTAGGATTTCAACCATCGCATCCTTCTTTGAGGCTAATTAAGCCCCTCAAGGGTACTTCACCCTTATCTCACTATCTGCAAGTTATTTCTGTCTGGTAGATTTGCAAAACGACATTCCGTCTTCCTTTGCTGTGTCCATACTCTTGTCCTCCAACACTATCTTCGATCGGAATCTGAACGAGTAAGTCTTCTTTTCTGTTAATGTCACTAACCTCTTCTTCTCCCTGAGTAAGCGCCACAGTATTCATACTTGGGGTTTACTTATGACAGAAGTTCAGAGTAGTTCACGCTTAACAGAGATCTAGGGTTTTCCCTTTTCTGTATGTTGTTGGATTTTCGTATTGACATTGCTTTTTTGTATTTGCAGTGCCTCCCAGAATTAACTTGGACTTTATTAGGGCAAATTCTTGCAAGAAAACTGCCCCTGTACCGACGAAGGTTGCTTCTTCCGAGGTGATTGCCATTGGCAAATCTTCTAAACGTGAGGAGACTACTGTTGGTGAATCTTCAGATCAGATTCCCACAGTTTCTGCTGATGTTTCTCCCACGCTCCCTCTGCCTAAAGAGACCGTTTGGTCTTCCAAGGAGGATGTGGCTCCCTCCGTCGTTGCTTGTACTGCTGATGCCTCTGCTGCAGAGGCCGTTCAGTCTTCCTTGATGAAGACCCTTCGGGCATCTGAGACAACTATGTTGGCATCCGAGGAAGATGTGGTCCCTGTGGTGCCGCTTCTATTTCCAACTCTAAAGCTTGTTTGGCATCCTCCTTCTCTCCTTCTCTGGATCTGGAGGATTTTGCCACCAGGAAGCGCTCTAGGTTGGTTGTTGATGTAGCTCATCCTTCTTGTTCGTCGAAGAGGTTTGACTTGGTGACAGGCGATTTTGATAAGGCATTGGAATGGTGCACTGCTGTTCAAATGCCTGCCGAGAGTAGAGCACTCTCCACAATCCTAGACAGTGATTTTATGAAATCATTGGTGATGTAAGTTTTTCTTCATTACCTTTTGTTCTGAAGACTCTTCTTTTGCTCATGACTAACTCTGAAGTTGTTGCAAGAGTCTCACTGGTAACTTCCACAACCAAGTGGAAGCAGCCTCTAGACTCAGTAGACTGAGTGATGAAGTTTCCAGGCTTCGAGAAGACTCCAAAGCCAAAGATGCTGAGATTGCTCGTCTTGGAAACCTAGCTTGGGAGGTTGCAAAAGAGAAGAATTCTGTGATCGAACGTCTTCGTTCGGATTTGGATGATGCCAGGGAGAAGATCCGTTGGCTGGAATGGGAAGCCTGGGAAGTCGGGGCGAAAGGGTCTGAAGCGTTACCCCAAAGGCAAGCTGTTATCCCTTTGCCCGAGTCCCTCCCAACTGATGTTCGCAGGGCTTGCATCTTCAAGTATTTGCACAGTAAGCCTTTTGTTGATATGTTGAACGCTTATAACTTGCAGGCATACCGGGATGGCGAAAACAAAGTATGGGAATCGATATTAAGGAGAAATCCCTATTTCAACACGACTCCCCACCACGCCAATTGTCATCCTGAAGTGTTTGCCAAGCTGGTACTTCCTCTTCTTGCCTAGACCAAAGATACGACAGACCTTCCACCTCCGGATCCGGATATCATGCATCATCTCGACGATTCTCCTCCTTATTCTCCTCTCAAAGGATTCAGTTATGAAGAGCTTGCCTTGATGCAGGTTTGATCAAAGATCAGACTTCTTTTGGTCAAGCTAGATAAAGAGTATGGAATTGTAGAGGATTTTGATAACATGCGTTTTACTGACTCTGTTCTTCTTCTTCTTCTTGAATCTATGCTGCTTCTTGACTCTGTGTTACTTCTGGCAAAGCTCCTTCGATCTTGTTTAACTTCTTAATGATCACCGACGATGACTTTCTTTTTTGACCGAGCGAAGATTGTACCCCAACACTTGTTGTCTCATATGTATGCTTGGTGTAAAGGTTGGCCTCTTCTGGTCGTTTAAAGAAATAAAGAATTAACTTCATCTTTGAACTTTGTCAGTCACTTGAGTCATTGTTGCAGTAGGTCTTAGTTGTTCAATACAATGCCTTTACTTATAGATTTCCGTAGAAATTCAATAAGTCTGAGAAGGAACTCACTCGGGTTTTAAACCGATGTCTTGTAGAAGGAACTCACTCGGGTTTTAAACCGATGCCTTTACTTAGAGAAATTCTGAAAAAATTCAATAAGTCTGAGAAGGAACTCACTCGGGTTTTAAACCGATGCCTTGTAGAAGGAACTCACTCGGGTCTTAAACCGATGCCTTGACTTAAGAAATTCCGGAAAAATTCAATAACTCTGAGAAGGAACTCACTCGGGTTTTAAACCGATGCCTTTTGATTTTGTCGCTGGATCTGTTCTTGAGTGTGTTGTATGATGCCCCCAATCAAAAGACAGTATGTTGAAAACTGAGAAATTGTATTGATTGAGTTGAAATTTGTTACATCATGAATGAAAATGATAATCTTCAAGGATAATATTTCTTCAGATGCCTGGCATTCCACGAACGATCCAACTCTTTCTGGGTTGTCATGTTCTTTAGCTTGTAAGCCCCCGAACCGACTGGTTTAATAACCATATATGGTCCTTCCCATGAAGGATCCAATTTCCTTTGATGGCGTGGATCTGAAGCTAAGGTATTTCTCAATACCATTTCTCCTGCTAAGTATCGACGATTCTTTACTCGGGAATTATAATGTGACGCTATCCTCCATTGATAATGTTGAGTTCGTGCTATTGCTTTTGCACAAACCTCATCCAATAAATCAAGGCTATCAAGCAGTCCTTGTTCATTCGCTTTTTCTTCGAATTCTCTGTCCCGCAGTGTTCCGGCCATTATTTCCACAGGTGCCAATGCTTCATATCCGTAGGCCAGTTTAAAAGGAGATTCTCCTGTAGGTGTCCGAACCGTAGTTCGGTAGGCCCACAGTACATTCTACAATTCTTCGACCCACAAGGCTTTATCAGCTTCGAGTTTTCTCTTTATTCCCTCAAATAGTGTTCGGTTTATAACCTCTACTTGACCATTGCTTTGGGGGTATGCCACTGATGACATACGATGCTCGATCAAATAAGTTCCACAAAATTGCTCAAATTGTGGACAGTCGAATTGGGTGCCATGATCAGTAATGATTATTTTTGGCATTCCAAACCGATATATAATTGACTCGAGCACGAATTTCTCCACCTTTTTTTCAATGATGGTTGCTAGGGCGCTAGCCTCGACCCATTTGGTGAAGTAGTCGATTGCTACTATAAGATACTCTCTTCCGCCTGACGCCTTGGTGAATTTGCCCATGATATCGATTCCCCACATCGCAAAAGGGGTGGGATCTAAAATCAAAGTCATGGTTCAGCTGGGCGTTTAGATTTTGTAGCATGGATTAGACAGTTGCTACATCGGCGAACATATTCCATAGCAGCTTGTTGGAGCTTAGGCCAATATAACCCAAGCCTCAGAATTTTGTGTGCCAGGGCCCGACCGCCCATGTGAGCACCACAAATTCCTTCATGCACCTCAACCAGAGCTAATTCCAATCCCTCGAGACCCAAACATCTTAGGAGGGGTCCAGAGTAAGATCTTCTGTACAGCCTTCCATTCTGCATAATGAATCGCGCTGATTGTACTTTGATTAATCTCACCTCCTTCAGATCCTCTGGTAGTTTATCATCTCTCAGATATTCAACTATTGGATCCATCCAGCAACGCTCCGCTTCAATATAGGAAATTTCCTTCTCGTGATAACTTGGAAATGTTATCTCTTCGATGTAGACCGAAGGGTCTAAATTCTTTTCTTTGGCATTGGTTAATCGGGATAGCTCATCTGCCATTGTATTTTCTTTTCTTGGAATCTGACATACTTTCAGATTCCTGAACTCTTTCTGCAATACTTGCACAATCTCTTGATATTTTTGTAACTAGGGTTCCTTAACAACATATTCCCCCTGTACTTGGTTGACAATAAGCTGTGAGTCACTATAAATAGTTACGTCTGCTATTGCTAATGCTTTTGATAATCTAAGTCCAGCTATAAGGGCTTCGTACTCCGCCTCGTTATTACTCGCTTCGAATGTAAATCTCAATGCGTACAGAATAATAAATCATGCCAGACTCTTCAGGAGAATTCCAGCCCCTGCTCCATCCTTGTTACTTGAACCATCCACATATACCTCCCATACTGTTGGGATAGTGGGTTCGACAATGTCTTCCATTGGTGCAGTAGTCTCTACTACAAAGTCGGCTAATGCTTGAGCTTTGATTGTCGTTCGAGGCTTAAAGCTTACTTGGAACTCACTAAGTTCAACCGACCATGCCACCATTCTTCCAGACAAATCAGGTTTACGAAGAACTTTACTAAGAGGAAAAGTTGTAAATACCTCGATGGAATGAGCCTGAAAATATGGCCATAGTTTTCTAGCTGCTATCATAAGAGCTAAAGCCTGCTTCTCGATCTGAGAATACCGTGTTTCTGCGTCCAGTAGTACGTGGCTGACATAATAAATTGTCCATTGCTTCTTGTCCTTTTCCCGAACGAGAACTACACTGACCGCCGAAGGGGATGCTGCTAAATATAGCTGCAATACTTCTCCCTTCTCGGGTCGAGATAATAGCGATGGTCTTCCCAGTGTCTCCTTCAGTTCCTCGAAAGCTTTCTGACATTCCTCAGTCCATTTTGCCTCCTTGCTACCCCTTAAGTCTTTGAGAGCTTTGAAAAAAGGTAGACACTTTTCTCCAGATTGCGAGATGAAAAGGTTCAAAGCGGCTACTCTCCCCGTCAAGCACTGCACATCCCGAACAGTTTTGGGGGCTTCCATATCAATGAAAGCTTGTATTTTGGCTAGATTAGCCTCAATACCCCTTTGTGGTACCATGAAGCCCAAGAATTTGCCTGACGAAACTCCGAAGGCACACTTCTCCGGATTTAGCTTCATCTGGTATTTTTGTAGTACTGAAAATACCTCTGTTAAATCTTCAATATGTTTCGTCCTTGCAATGCTCTTTACCAGCATATCGTCAACATAAGCTTCGACATTTTTCCCGATCAAGTACTTGAAAATTTTGTTGACGGCCCTCTGATAAGTAGCTCCTGCATTCTTCAGGCCGAACGGCATGACTTTATAATAAAAACTTTCACGATCAGTCATGAAAGCCGTAAACTTTTTGTCCTCCTTGTTCATGAGGATCTGATTATACCCTGAGTAGGCATCCGTGAAACTCAAGGTTTCATACCCTGCAGTTGCATCTATCAACAGATCAATCCTAGGCAATGGGTAATAATCTTTAGGACAAGCCTTGTTGAGATCTGTGTAATCTGTACACATCCTCCACTTCCTGTATTCCTTTTTGACCATTACCACTTTGGCCAACCAGATTGGGCATTCAATTGGTTCGATGAAACCGGAACTCTTCAGTTTTTCAACTTCGCTCCGAACAGCTTCATATTTTTCCATGGAGAAATTTCTCCTTTTTTGGATAACTGGTTTCACCTTTGGATATATCCAAAGTTTGTGCTCTGCAACATGCCGATCGATTCCTGGCATGTCATCTGCAGACCACGCGAACACATCACTATTTTGTTGAAGAAAAGACTTCAACTCCCCTTTGAGTTCTTCCAGCTGCTCAAACCCGATATAAGTAACTCTTTTTTCATCACCAGGATACAACTGGATTTGCTCCAACTTTTCTACTGGCTAGGGCCTTTGCATTTCTGCTTCATCCTGATCATCTCGCACTTCAATTGGTAACGCCGTTACTCTTCTCGGGCCTTCCTTGTCTTTCAGATATGCAACATAACATTGCCGAGAAATTCTCTGGTCAGATGAAACTTGATCGACTCCCATCTCAGTCGGTAATTTTATTTTGAGGTGCTTCATAGAAACGATAGCACCTAATTTTGATAAAGATGGTCTCCCGAGGATGACGTTGTAAGATGGGAGCTCCCGAACTACCAAGAAATTTACCCGAACGGTAGCTTCCTTGGGGAAACTTCCAATTGATAGGTCCAACTGGACCGATCCTTCCACTATTGCAGATGATCCTGCAAAGCCATATAGATGCGTGGATGATGGCTCCATCAAGTCTTCATCCACCTTAAGTTTTTGATAAGTTGCATAAGATAAAAGGTCTGCAGCAGATCCGGTGTCAATTAACACCCTGTGTACTTTGCGGCGTGCAATCTCTACCTTGATGAATATGGCATCATCATGAGGCAGACAAATGTCTCTTTCATCTTCTTTGCCAAAGGTGATCAAACCCTCACCAGTTGGCCTCTTACGCTTCTGCGTTTCTCCGGTTCCAACGAATTTGGATTTTGCTTTTAGCTTCCGAAGTGATTCAGGCTCGGGACCTCCAAATATTGTAAGGATCGGTGATCGAGTAGCATCAATCACCTCCTTACCCTTCTTAGATTTAGGAACCTCCTTCGGTTGATCTGGGCTAACTGAACGGTCCCTTTTTATTGCTGCATTGTGTGGTTCCTCTCGCCTTCTATTGACAAAACTGGACAAATGTCCTTGGGATATCAATCTTTCGATATCTGCCTTTAAATGTCTACAATCATTGGTATAATGACTGTAATCTTTGTGGAAACGACAATACCTTTCTCGATCCTACTCCCCTGGTTTTGTAGAAAGCTTCGGAGGCCACTTCAAGATATTCCTTTTCTTGATAATATTCAAAATATTAGCCCGAGGAATATTTAACGGAGTATACTCACTTTTGTCGGGAGATCTCTGCCACGCCTGATGAGGCTTTCCAACTCGATCTCGAATATTCTGCTTTGGCTTCTGCTTGTTCTCAAGAGCCTTTTACTCTTTTGCGGAGGCTTTATTATCCCCCTGGCATGCGTCTAGGATTTCTGTGACTTTCGCCTGTTTTTGGCATCTTAGTACCAATTCAGCATAAGTTGTAGGCATATCTTGAAGTAATAACTCCAAGAGTCTTCGATTAGTGAGGCCAGTGAATAAAGCAATTTTAGCTACTTGCTCATCTAGGTTTTCTATCTCCATTGTAACTCTGTTGAATCTTTTCAGGTATTCCCGAATCGATTCACTCTTTCCTTGTCTAATAGTAAACAAGGTTTCCTCAGTCTTCTTGATCTGGATTCCACTCTGGAATCGTCCTATAAATTTGAGTGCCAACTCGTCGAAATTCACGATCCTTCCTGATGGGAAGTTTGAGAACCATTTATGTGCCGCTCCAGTTAAAAATGAACCAAAGACCCTGCAAAGAATCTCATCAGAATTACCTGCAACCGCCATAGTTTGCTGATAATAACTGATGTGGGCCGTGGGATCTCCGGAGCCATCGAATGTAGAAAAAGTTGGCAGACGGAAATTGTGAGGAAACTGGTATCCAGCAATGGGCTCGGCAAATGGAGTCTTTTGAATAACTGAATAGATATCATCAGTTATCCTTCCTCTCGCCAATTGCTCGAGCTTCTAATGGATGTTAGCCAATTCTTGACCAATATGTGTCGATCGATCTTCAGCAACACGATCACGGCCTCGAACAACGCGATCATTATCACGAACAACACGATCATTGTCAAGAACAACACGATCATCATCATGAACAACACGATCATCATCACGAACAACACGATCATCATCACGAACAACGCATCTAACAGTTGGTGAGTGAGTTCTCACTCCTGTAACCAACCTTGTATTTGAATTAGTAGTACTCCCTTGTGGTCCGTCGAACCGATTGTCATGCCTAGGGAGATTTTCAGTTCTCCTAGGTACTCGGTCGCCTTCACGGAAGTTTTGACCAACGTTTTGTTTGTTAATTAGTCTCCGATCCCGCTGCAATGTGCGCCTTCTTGCATCACGACGATCGGGCTCTTGTGGTAGTACCACTTGTCTGGTCAGTGCACGGAGTGCCTGACTTACATCCAGCATCTGGAGTTTCAGCTGATCCAGTTGATGCTGGAGTGAATTTGGAGGATTATTACCTCCTTGACCACCATCTACTTCGAGTGGTCAACTTCCCTGAGGAATATCTGGATTGTTTACTCCAGGAATTTGGACGCCAGCATCTCGCTGTGCAGCTGCTGCTGCTGCCGCTGATCTAGTCACTATAGTTTTCTGGAAATGTTTCCCACGACAGCGCCAAATGATGTGTCCAAAATCTGCTCAGCCCTTAGATCTCCTGAAAATGACTTGCAAATTAAAGCGTCAGATGTGGCCCGACCGCTGGGATCGGGAGTCCACCTTCGAAGGCTAAGTCAGTTGATGAACTTAATCACAAATGGCTCTGCTAAAGCACAGAGCTAAGGAATGAATAACAAGAATACGATTCAGATAGTAAGCATCTGAGTGTTTTCGTTCGTCCTCTCCTTTGTGGGGAGGTAATGTCTTATATAGAGTGTACCTTCGAATCTTCTTCGTTGGATGTATTTGAGCCTTCTTCAGATAGTTGTTGGATCTTAACAGATAGATCCATTGAGTGATAGACTTCTACTAGTTTGGACTAGTAGAGGACTCCTAGGATAACCAGACTGTTATTTGAAGGTTATCCATATGATAGTGATGAGTGACAGCTTCCGGAAACTGCTAGCCGTCATTAGGTTGATTAACCTACTCCAAAAGTATCGGATTAGGGCGTGCTTGTGGCTGATATCTTCCTCAGCAAGCTACCTCCTGAACCCGGCTCGCTCGGAAGCGAGTTGATTCCTTTCGTCTCGACCGAGGCCAAGGGTCGAACCAAGAATGAACCAAGGTCGATCATATTTTCTCCATATCACCTACGAATCTCCTTCGTTGGATGTATTTGAGCCTTCTTCAGATAGTCGTCAGATCTTAACAGATAGATCTGTTGAGTGATAGATCCCTACTAGGTCAGACTAGTAGATGACTCCTTTGATAATACGATCGTTATATGGTAGTTATCCATATAATAGCGATAAGTGACAGCCGCCAAATGCTGCTACCCATCTCTTTATCGAATAGCCTATTCCGATCGTAGCGGATTAGGGCGTGCTTGTGACTGAGTTAGTTTTCTTCCTCAGCAAGCTATCTCTTAGACTCGGCTCGCTCGGAAGCGAGTCGATTCCTTTCGTCCCGATCGAAGTCAAGGGTCGAACCAAGATTGAACCAGGTTCGGTCATATTTTCTCCATATCACGAGCCCCCCAGACCAAGCGTTTGGACGATCCCGAGGGCTTGGTTTTTAACTGGGTTCTTTGTCGAACAATTGTCTTGCATAATCCCCAACCCATTAAATGTCATATCACATTTAATGCGGCTGTGTCGCTTTTTCCTCGAGCATTGTGAGTATTCTCACTTTTTGTGGGGGTGATGCCACGCGTCCTTTGTAGCCGAAACTATCATTGCTCACGAAATCTAAACGATGGTTTTTGAACTCCTGTTTTTAATTCGTGAGTTCAAACTTCCGAACTGTCTCCAAATCTTGATCGTTGATGTTGAATCCATCTCGATCGTACATGTCCTCGAACACTCGTGCGAGTGCTTAAAAGCAGTTCGTTGTCTTCGTAGGTTTCATTCTCTTTGTCTGGAATTTTGAAACCCCGTCGTCTTCTTCATGCCCTAAAGATCTTCTCGCTCTCGAGCATTCTGCTTCAGTGATTCAGTAAGTCTACTGACTCCTTTGCAAATTTTACTTTCGTCTCCTGGTTTCTTTTTTCTTTCTAGAAACCACAATCAGACTTTTTAGTAATGGAGGGCGGTAGGGTTTCTTCAGAAATTCCTCCTGGACTTAGCGCATGTAAGGGCGATACTGGTGATGAGGTCTTTGCCTCCGTTCCCTCCGAACAGTCGGATAGCGACAAGAAAACCCTAACTACTCTCTGGCGTTACTTCGCAGAAGTTAGCCAACAGAGAAAAGCAGAAGAAAATGCTGGGGCTTTTTTTGCCCTTCCTGAGTCTGGACCATCCAGGACTCCAAAGGTGACTGTCGAATCCTCTGGGCAATCCAAACAACCTATCAAGTCCACTAATGGACCTGGTTCTATTGCTTCCTCTATCCATTCAACGCTTTGACTTTCCTTCTTCATACCAACTTAGGGCTCCCACTCCTGATGAGAGGGTTGATTCGGTCCTTCCTGGCGAATTTTCCCTGTATATAGATACTCTGGAAAGAGGAGTTCGCTTTCCCTTCTTCAATACTTTGTTTTCTGCTGTTCTAAATCATTGGGACATTTGTCTCGGAATGCTTCTTCCCAATAGCTGGCATCTCATCGTCGGCTTCTTGGGTTTATGTTTTGAACTCGGCATCATACCTTATCTTCCTCTTTTTGTACATTTTCACATTCTTTCTCTTTCCCATCCTCCTGGTTGGGTTGTGCTTTCCAAGCGCAACAAAGTTGAGCTTGACTGGTCGGGCAACATTCTTGCCAGGGGAACCTGCCCTTCCAATCACAAAGGGTGGCGCAAGCGGTATTTTTCTTGCCGAGCACCTCAATCAGATCTTAACTTCCCGACTACCTGGAAACTGTATACTTCATACTCTGAGGGCTACTGAGTCCCTCAACTATCCAAAGAAGACAGAGCTGCTGTTAGGAAGATTAAGTCAATTCCATGGTATCAAGAGATACATGGATATAAGATGGAATATAACTCCATTCTTCAATACTGGGGCCTGGCTCGACGTGAGCTTTCTAACTGCCACGTTTCATTTTCTTGAATGTACTGCGAACTTTTTCAACTTTCTGACTTTCGTCTTTCTTTGTAATGCCTCTCAGAATGAATCCAGACAACCTTCGGGTGAAGGCTGCTAAGGCCGTTGTGACTGCAGAGCAAAGGTCTCCTCGAGCACTGATTGCAGAACAGGTGGCTTCCATGCCTCCTCCAGACCCTTCTTACTAGGGTATTAGAAACCTGAAGCCAGTGGTTGAGGCTTCGGGGAGAGGGAAGAAACCAATGGTGGAAGAGGTTGAGGCCCCCTCTCCCATTCAAACCAAAAGGAAGCATGACTCGGTCGATGCTTCTGCCCTGAAAAATCAAAGAAGAATAAGGATTCTGAGGAGATCTTCGTCCCTTAGTGGTCATTGACGGAGACAGATTGAGTCACACAGGACCACGAGAAGGCTGCTGAATGGAGCTCTCTCGGCCTTATGCCTACCGATCGGCAGGCCTTCAAAACCCTGCAAGACGACACTCTGGTTCGTCTTTCCACGAGGTATTACTTTTCTTGAGTTTTTACTACTTGTTTTGTTATCTCTCTTGGGATTTTTTGATAATTCTCTTGCCTTTCTAGGAATGTTGTGTTGGGCTTCTATCAACACATGGAGGCATTGAGCTGAGTTGGTCGTAGCGGCTCCTTGCTACAGACCTGTGAAGAGAATTTGGCGAAGGCCAATTTTGAGGTTGACTGGTCGAAGAAAGCAGCCGAAGACTCAAAGGAGAAGAATGATGAGGCCATGAGTTCTTTGAGAAAAGAACTTGACTTGTCGGTCAGTCGTGCTGCAGCTGCCGAACACGAAGCCAAGAAGCAGAAAAATCTTGCTATCGTGTGCACTGAGAGCCTTGAGTTTCAAGCCAAGGATAATGAACACTTGAAGAAGATGACAGTTCCTAGCAAGCCCGAACATCTTTCACAAGATCTTCGGAGGGACTGTATTCGGAAGTATCTGAACAATGTTCCTTTCACTGACCTGATGAGTTCATTCAACCTCCAAGCTTATCGAGAGGGGCCGAATGATGTTTGGAAAAAGATTCTTGAATCTAACCCTTCCTTTGACACAACTCCCTTTTGTAGCGTGTGTCATAAGGAAATCTTCGAGAAGCTTGAGCTGCCTTTCCCCGATTGGGTTTTGGAAGAAGAGGATCCTTATCCAGCAGATCCAAATATCGAGAAGTATCTTGCTGATTCGCCGCCTATTCCCGAAGAAACTCAAAAGCCTGCCTCAGACAACGATCCTTCGGCCAAAAAAGTAAAAAACCAATAGGAAGCTATCTTCTCTTTTTTTATGTAAGGGTTGGCCCCCCATGGCCTTCTATAATGAAATAGAAATTTGCCTCCTTTTTCTCGAACTCTTCCAATGTTTGTCATTGGTGAATCTTCTAAACGTGGGGAGATTGTTGTTGGTGAATCTTCACATCAGATTCCCATAGCTTCTGTTGATGCTTCTCCCACGCTTCCTTTGCCTAGAGAGACCGTTCGGTCTCCTAAGGAGGATGTGGCTTCCTTCGTCGTTGTTCGCATTGGCGAAACCCCTGCTGGCACTACATTGGAGTCCTCTTCCATGATGAAGGCCCTTCGGGCTTCTATGGAAGATGTGGTCCCCGCAGTCATCGTTCGGGCCTCCAAACCCAACTCTAGTGCTTGTTTGGCATCCTCCTCCAATCTTTCCAAGGAGGTTTTCTAGGAGGCCGAGGATTTTGCCACTAAGAAGTGCCCTCGGTTGGCGGATGATGTGTTCCATCCTTCCTAGTCATTGAAGAGCTCGACTTGATGACCAGGCGATTTTGACAAGGCACTAAAATGATGCACTGCTGTTCAAATGCCTGCCGAGAGCAGAGCCTTCTCTACGGTCCCGGATATGGAATTTATGAAATCCCTGGTGATGTAAGTTTTCTTCATTACCTTTCGTTCTGAAGATTTTTCTTTTGCTCTTAATTGACCCTTAAGTTGTTGCAGGAGTCTCACTGGTAACTTCCACAATCAAGTGGAATCAGCCTTTAGACTCAGTAGACTGAGTGATGAGCTTTCCAGGCTTCGGGAAGAATCCAAAGCCAAAGATGCTGAGATTGCTCGTCTTGGAAACAAAGCTTGGGAGATTGCCCGAGAGAAGAATTTCGAGAACGAGTGTCTTCGTTCAGATTTGGATGGTGCCAGGGAGAAGATCCGGCAACTGGAGTAGGAAGTTGGAAAGCTTTTAGCAGGGGCGAAAGGGTCGGGAGCTGTGTCGACTCCCCAAAGGCAAGCTGTTACCCTTTTGCCTGAGTCACTTTCGACTGATGTTTGCAGGGCTTGCATCTTCAAATATATGCAGAGTAAGCCTTTTGTTGACATGCTAAACGCTTATAACTTGTAGGCATACCGGGATGGCGAGAACGAGGTATGGGAATCAATACTAAGGAGAAATCCTTATTTCAACACGACTCCCCACCGCGCCAATTGTCATCCTGAAGTGTTTGCAAAGTTAGGACTTCCTCTTCCTACCTGGGCCAAGGATGTGATGGACCTTCCACCTCCAAATCCTGATATAATGCATCATCTTGACGACTCTCCTCCTTTGTCTCCTCTTAAAGGATTCAACTATGAAGAGCTTGCCTTGAATGCAGGTTTGATCAAAGATCCGGCTTCTTCCGGAAAAGCTGGATAAAGAGTATGCAATTGCGGAGGATTTTGTATTTACAGAATGCTTCGCAATCCTTGAGGGAGATAAACAAATGATAACATATGTTTTCCCGACTCTGTTCTTCTTCTTGAATCTGTGTTGCTTCTTGACTCTGCGTTACTTCTGACAAAGCTGCTTCGATCTTGTTTAACTTCTTGACGATCATCGATGATGACTTTCCTTTTTGGCCGAACGAAGATTTTACCTCAACACTTGTTATCTCATATGTATATTTGATGTAAAGGTTGACCCCTTCTGGATGTTTAAAGGAATAAAGAATTAACTTCATCTTTGAACTTTGTCAATCACTTAACTCTCTATAGCAGTAGGTCTTAGTTGTTTCAAAACAATGCCTTTACTTAGAGATTTCCGTAGAAATTCAATAAGTTTGAGAAGGAACTCACTCGGGTTTTAAACCGATGCCTTATAGAAGGTCCCACACAGGTTTTAAACCGATGACTTTACTTAAGGATTTCCGGAGAAATTCAATAAGTTTGAGAAGGAACTCACTCGGGTGTTAAACCGATGCCTTGTAGAAGGTCCCACACGGGTTTTAAACCGATGCCTTTACTTAAGAATTTTCGGAGAAATTCAATAAGTTTGAGAAGGAACTCACTTGGGTTTTAAATCGATGCCTTGTAGAAGGTCCCACACGGGTTTAAACCGATGCCTTTACTTAAGGATTTCCGGAGAAATTCAATAAGTTTGAGAAGGAACTCACTCGGGTTTTAAACCGATGCCTTGTAGAAGGTCCCACACGGGTTTTAAACCAATGCCTTTACTTAAGAATTTCCAGAGAAATTCAATAAGTTTGAGAAGGAACTCACTCGAGTTTTAAACTGATGCCTTGTAGAAGGTCCCACACGAGTTTTAAACCGATGCCTTTACTTAAGAATTTTCGGAGAAATTCAATAAGTTTGAGAAGGAACTCACTCAGCTTTTAAACCGATGCCTTGTAGAAGGTCCCACACGGGTTTTAAACCGATGCCTTTACTTAAGGATTTCCGGAGAAATTCAATAAGTTTGAGAAGGAACTCACTCGGGTTTTAAACCGATGCCTTGTAGAAGGTCCCACACGGGTTTTAAACTGATGCCTTTACTTAAGAATTTCCAGAGAAATTCAATAAGTTTGAGAAGGAACTCGCTCGAGTTTTAAACAGATGCCTTGTAGAAGGTCCCACACGGGTTTTAAACCGATGCCTTTACTTAAGAATTTTCGGAGAAATTCAATAAGTTTGAGAAGGAACTCACTCAGCTTTTAAACCGATGCCTTGTAGAAGGTCCCACATGGGTTTTAAACTGATGCCTTTTGATTTTGTCGCTGGATCTGATCTTGAGTGTTGTGTGATGCCCCCAATCAAAAGACAGTATGTTGAAAACTGAGAATTGTATTGATTGAGTTGAATTTTGTTACATCATGAATGAAAATGATAATTTCCTCAAGGATAATATCTCTTCAAGTGCCTGGCATTCCACGAACGATCCAACTCTCTAGGTTGTCATGTTATTTAGCTTATAAGCTCCCAAACCAACCGGTTTAATAACCATATATGGGCCTTCCCATGAAGGGTCCAATTTCCTCTGATGACGTGGATCTAAAACTAAGGTATTCCTTAATACAAAGTCTCTTGCTATGTATCGACGATTCTTCACTTGGGAATTATAATGTGACGCTATCCTTCGTTGATAATGTTGAGTTCGTGCTATTGCTTTTGCACGAACTTCATCTAATAAGTCAAGGTTATCTAGCAGTCCTTGTTCATTCGCTTTTTCCTCGAACTCTCTTTCCCGTAGTGTTCCAGCCATTACTTCAACAGGTGCCAACGCTTTAGATCCATAAGCCAGTTTAAAAGGAGTTTCTCCTGTGTGTGTTCGAACCGTAGTTCAATAGGCCCACAGTACGTTGTGCAGTTCTTTGACCCATAAGGCTTTATCAGCGTCGAGTCTTCTCTTTATCCCCTCAAGTAATGTTCGGTTTGTAACCTCTACTTGGCCATTGCTTTGGGACTATGCCATTGATGAGATATGATGCTCGATCAAATAAGTTCCGCAAAATTGTTCAAATTGTGGATTATCGAATTGAGTGCCATGATCGGTCACGATTATTTTTGGCATCCCGAACCGATACATGATAGACTCAAGCACGAACTTCTCCACCTTTCGTTCAGTGATGGTTGCCAGGGCGCTAGCCTCCACCCATTTGGTGAAGTAGTCAATCGCTACTATGAGATATTTTCTTCCGCCCAACGCCTTGGTGAATTTTTCCATGATATCAATTCCCCACATCGCGAAAGGGAAAGGGATGGGGTCTAGAATCGAAGTCAAAGTTTCGGCTGGGCGTTTAGATACTGTAGCATGGTTTTGGAAATTGCCACACCGACGAACATATTCCATAGCAGCTTGTTGAAGCTTCAGCCAATATAGACCAAGCCTCAAAATTTTGTGTGCCAGGGCCCGACCACCCAAGTGAGCACCACAAATTCCTTCATGTACTTCGGCCAGAGCTAATTTCAATCCTTCGGACCCAAGCACCTCAAGAGGGGTCCGGAATAAGATCTTCTGTATAGCCTTCCGTTCTGCATAATAAATCGTGTTGATCGCACCTTGATTAATCTTGCTTCTTTCGGATCTTCTGGCAGTTTATCATCTCTCAGATATTCCACGATTGGATCCATCCAGCATCGTTCCGCTTCAATATAGGATATTTCCTTCTCCCGATAACTTGGGAATGTTATTTCTTCTATGTAGACCGAAGGGTCTAAATTCTATTCCTTGGCATTGGCTAATCTGGATAGCTCATTTGCCATCGAATTTTCTTTTCTTGGGATCTGACATACTTTCAGACTCCTGAATTCCTTTTGCAATGCTTGCACAATCTCTTGATATTTTTGTAATCGAGGTTCTTTAACGCCATACTCCCCTTGTACATTATTGACAATAAGCTGTGAGTCACTAAAAATAGTTACGTCTGCTATTGCCAATGCTTTTGACAATTGAAGTCCAACTATTAGGGCCTCGTACTCAGCCTCATTGTTAGTCGCTTCAAATGCGAATCTTAATGCATATCGAATAATAAAACTTGCTGGACTCTTTAGAAGAATTCCAGCCCCTGCTCCTTGGTTATTACTCGAACCATCCACATATACCTCCCAAACAGATGGAATAGTGGGTTCGGCAATTTCCTCCACTAGTGCAGTAGTCTCTACTAGGAAATCGGCCAATGTTTGAGCTTTAATTGCCGTTCGAGGCTTGAAGCTTACTTGGAACTCACTGAGTTCGACCGACCAAGCTACCATTCTTCCAGACAAATCAGGTTTACGAAGAACTTTACAAAGGGGAAAAGTAGTAAATACCTCGATTGGATGAGCCTGAAAGTATGGTCGTAGTTTTCTAGCCGCTATCATAAGAGCCAGAGCCTGCTTTTCAATCTGAGAGTACCGTGTCTTTGCGTCGAGTAATACGTGGCTAATATAATAGATTGGCCACTGCTTTTTTTTTTCTTTTCCCGAACGAGTACCGCGCTAACTGCCGAAGGGGATGCTGCTAAATATACCTGTAAAACTTCTCCCTTCTTGGGTCAGGACATAGCGGTGGTCTTCCCAATGTCTCCTTCAGATCTTCGAAAGCCTTCTGACACTCATCAGTCCATTTTGCCTCCTTACTGCCCCTCAAATCTTTGAGTCCTTTGAAAAAAGGTAAGCACTTTTCTCCTGACTATGAGATAAAATGTCACACCCCACCCAGCCGGATCCGGTCATTACCCGAATGCCCGTGGGGGTGATACACCGCAAGATCTAGGTTCAGTGACAAATCCATACAAAACATGATATAGCATAATTAAATGGACAAGAATAAATCAAGTTCAAGTAATAAATTATCAAAATAGAAATAATGGTTACAGTCATCCATTACTTCAAAATAAAAGGTATAACATCAGAGTTTTGAAAAGAAAAGAGAGTAGTTTTATTCGCAGCGGAAAAATAAATTAAACTTGTTCTCTAATGGAATCCCACCCAAAAGAATAGTCTTGATACTGGCATGAAGCTCCATGTGCGTCAATTTCTTCTTCGGTCACTCCTTCAAGAAGATATACTAGCAACGAATCCTCCATTTGGAAGAAGTCCTCATAACCTGCAGTATAATCTAATAGAAAAAGACATATAAAAGGAATGAGTTCAACAGAACTCAGTGAGGTCAACTCAACATCATATCACACATTCATTTTCAAGATTCCACACCACACATATAACATAAATATCAATAATGTAATTAATGACAATGATATGATACGTGAATGATTATGCTCCTAACTCTATCATGAAGTCTCTATGGTAGACACGCATTAAGTCATACACCAGTCTTCTTTGGGCGGTCTCATCACTCTTCCCTCACGGCACTCAAGCACGTCTGTTGGGTTCTCCGCGGTTGTTGTGTAAAGTCCTGTCAAGCCATGGTTGGGGATTAGGTCACCACTCTCTCACATCACCATTGGTATAAGATCTGGCGCGTGTCAAGGATAATCTTAGGCCCAATGCAAAGTCATATGGTCTCGTACTACATATGGTCCGGATATTTCCCCTCACGCCTAGTGCTCTGTTGGTTCAATACCTTCCCACCTATGAATGGAATCCTCAATGGAGGCATCTGTTGGACCCCATTCATTAACCCAGTGGTCATCCACATATAATAGACAGGATGATCTCCATGTCCTCTCACGGGTCATTTCACCGGTCTTGAGTGTCCATGAGCCCTTATCTATTATATGCAACCCTACCTCTCTATGATGATAGTGGGCCTGCTTGACATACAGGACCCAGCCACTAACATCACGGGTTAACCGGCTTCAATACCCCTGCCGAAAGGGTAGTAGTACTCATTAGGTCACCTAACCAAACACTTCTAGACATGCCCTAAATATGTAAATTAGTAATCGGGAAAGAGCCAAGGGCACCATAGGAATGCGTCCCATACCGCCTCCTTTGGTATCCTATGGCAGAAATGCCCAAAGGGCATTCCCCATTCCCAACTACAATGTAAGCAATCATATAATATCACTAGGGCAATGGGTGAACCCACAACCCTAGTAGAAAATACAAGGTAGAAGAAATAATAATATTTCTCCTCTCATACAATCACATTCCATTTCATAACAACAATAATTGATTTCAAAGCAAGGAGCAACATCAGAAGTAATAATAAACATAAATCATAGCAATTCATATTTAACAAAAGACATAAAATAACCACAAGATAATACTAAAGCAATACAAGATATCAATAATGAAAAGTAACTGACATCATTACACATGTAATATAAAGTTAAGTATATTCCTCACCTTTTACTTTATTCTTCCTCCAATGATCAATAATTCCTTCTCACAAATTAGTGACTAAAGATATATTAACCTATTCATGCAAAATAAATAATTATCACAAATTAGAGCCAATTTGGGTTTCAAATGATATCTTAAAATCTTCCCACAAAAACCCAAATCTGAAAACTAGGTTAAAAAGGGTAGTTCTCAACCTTACTAGTGAATGGTCACTAATTTGCCACCAACTCGAAGTTTACAATGAAACAAAACTTTGGGAAAATCTAATTGGAAACAAAAGGATCCTACGGGTACCTTCAATTTTATTAAATTTGACCAAAATCAAAATGCCCCAAATTTGGCTCTCATAAATCACCTATGGGTGACCTAGAGAATCAAAATTCTAAAATCTTTTGCAAGAGAATAAAACATTACTCCCAAACTCAAGGAAAACATTAATATAAGAAAATATAAGCATCTAGGATACCTATCATTATTCCCTTTCATAGATCCCACAATAGAAGAGAAAAGATATCACTCCCACAAACTAGGAAGGGACATTAAAACAATAAAGGGAAGCAATACCTAACAACCTTCCCTTTCAAGATTCCTTAAAAGGAAAGGAGAGAAAATACTCACAAAATTGTGAGTAAGAGAAGCATTAAAGAAAACTAACCTTTCGTAATGATTTTGCGAAGATTCGGATCACAGACACCTTCGGAAGAATGGAAATCGCTCCTCTATTTCGTTTATCCTTTTCTCCAAAGCCTCCGCCTCTTTCTAGCCTCCAAAAATGCGTTTACGGATGAGATAAAACATAAATAGGGTTTTAAAATCCGAATTTCCAATTTTGCCCCTAAACAGAAAATGGGATGGGGGTTGGTTCACCTAAACGGCTCAAACTTCTGGCTTATGGTTGAACCCCCAAACGAACTCCGATTTTGATGATCTTTGGCTCGTTGGAAAGGTCTTTCGACGATCTTCGATTTGATATCTTATTTGCGTCAAACGGATTCTCCATCACTGATCTACAGATATTCCAAAATTACCCTTTTTACACTATCGAGACTAATCTTCTCTCTTCACTTAAACTCTAAGAGAGTTTTTTGAGTCATTATAAGGGTCATTTACCAACATTTGTTTAATCTCCAATCCTTCGGGCTCGAATTGAATGGTCCACAATTGTCGCCGAATCAAGTCCCAGGTTCTCGGTCTTAAAACCACGGGTTAAAGGGGTAGAAATCTCGGGGATTTCACATTCCTCCCCCCTTAAAAGAAATTTCGTCCTCGAAATTGGGAGAGTACTAGGCTTCCAAAGAGATGGAGATACATTACTTTTATCTTGACTTTCTTCTCCCAAAATCTACGGGAAACAAATAAAAATAAGTCTTTTGTAATAAAACAAGGAGTAAATCTGACATGCTTTGAAATCAAATCGAAAGTATGATCATGGCTTCATGAAGATTTCACAAGGATCATGGCGAAGATTAATATGAAGATCACAAAACTTTAAGAATGAAAGGAGATTGTAGAAGAGATGATTGCAAGGATCAATATGTTGCAAGGATGCAACATCTACTTTATAATCTCAATCTCAAAGAATAAATCATAGCAAGAGTAGATCAATACAACACAAGAGAGATTAAAATTCTTTGATTGAAGAATAGGAGATGAAAAGCTTGAAGTCTTGAAACAATTAGAAGGAATAACAAATCATGAAGATCACACTTGATTTCCCTTCAAAATCATCATGTGGAGAAATCACAAGGTTATTGAGTATATGAAGATTCACTCTAGAACAATAGGGATAGAAGGATCAGTCATGGGAATGACTTAAGATCACCCTCCTATCAAAAGGAATAGAAGGCACAAGAAGAACTCGAAGAGAGAATATGTCAAATTTGGGGTAAACTTCTACTAAACGAAATTAGGCAACTCATATGATAGAGAATAAATCGAACAATGTATATGGTAGGTATGCATTCGGCACAGCAGCAAGGTTAGGGTTAGGTGGGATTTTACAATCTCCCCCCCTTAAAATAATTTCGTCCTCGAAATTGAAAGCATACTTGAACTCCCAATAAGATGATGAACTTTTTCAGGGGTGTGATTGTTCCACCGAATTTTTACAAAGGGGATGGAAAGTACAACGAAGAATATGTCTAATGGGTAAAGAGCTGACTTCTTAAACAGCTAAGAGGAACTCAAAACAACACTAATAGACACTTCATACAGATTATCAAGATCAACAACACAAGAAAACCTTCATTCTTACCTATCTTTCTTTTCAATTTCATTATTAACAACATGATTTTCTTGGTAACCGGGAAATGCTTGCTGATATTGGTTAGAAACATGCCTAGGGGTGTTTAGAAATATGCTCCAACCAATTTCCGCACAAGCCAAGCTTCAACAAAAAGATTTCCCACACTTTGCACCAATTTTACTATTCACTTTACCAAAATCCCAACTTCACAAACACTTGTCCCATACATCCATCTCTTGTAATAACCACTAGCAAACCAACCAACCATTTGAGCTTAAGACAAGAATAAATATCAATTGAAGCGCTTAAAAGGATCCAAAATTTTCTTTTTAATAAATCCCATGGGGTCTTTGGAATAAGAGGGCCAAAAGAAAGAAAAATAATAATAATAATTTTAAATTAAAATTTTTTTTTTCCAAGAGTACTAGGGGTTTCTGAAATTAGGACCCAAATTTTTTTTCTTTTTTTTTTTATATAATAAATAAATACCCAATCTTTGAAATCAAGGGCCCGAAAAAAAATGTTCTTTTTATTTTATTTTTTTATTTTTAAAGGAACCAAATGTGGGTTTTGAAATCACATGCCCAAAACCAAAAGAAGAAGAAAAACTTTCTTTCAAACTTTTTTTTTTTTTTTGGTGGGACCCGGGAGGTTTCTGAAATTAAGGGCCCAAAAAATAAAAAAGTTTTTATTTTATTTTATATACATATATATAAATATTTATTTTTACTTTTTTATTTTAAAAACCCAGGTGTCTCTAAAAAAACAGCGTCCCGAGAGAAACTTTTTTTTTTATTTTTTGAAAAACAATGGGGGGTTGGGCCGGTGGCTTCAAGCGCCCGGTAGGTCTCTGGAAATCAGAGACCTGCCAAAAGTAAAACTTTTTTTTTTTTTTTGAAAAACAAAGGGGGGTTGGGCCGGTGGCTTCAAGCGCCCGGCCACCCGCCCGGTAGGTCTCTGGAAATCAGAGACCTGCCAAAACAGATTTTTTTTTTTTTTTTTTTTTTTTTTGGGGTATTTCCTTTACGTGCGCGCGCGGGCGCCGGCGTGGCCGTCTCTCATGGCTGCGCTTGGACGTGCCCTGCTTGCGCGCGCGTGCGCCCACAGCCCAAATTTTTTTTTTTTTTTTTCCTTAAACCTTTTTAACATTCTCTCACCCTCACTCTTGCCTTAGGGGTGGTTTTACTATACTTCTAGGTTAGATCTAACCCCATGCGACGCTCGAATGCGAGATTTAATTACATCTCCTTCACGAAATCAAATGCAAACTTTCTCCACACACCATCTTCGCTTATATGTGAGATATCCTCATTGATCTCACATATATCATTCAACATGCATCATCTCAAGGTACCCAACCTTGGGTACGGGTGTCGCTTGACCCGTATCTTCAGACACTTCGGAATGGATTTCACTAACACGGAAAAAATTTGAGGGAGAAAAATCTGGAGAACTTCCTTCGTCCAAAATGCCTCAACCTCCACCCAAGCGTTAACAACCTTGACTCTACCTTCTACTATCACAGATGCCCAGAGTTACTTCACTCGGCTTTATTATGTTTCAAACATATTTTATTATGCGTGTTTGTCCACGCTCTTTCACTTGATATTGGGTTATGATATTTTAGAATCTAAATATTTTATAAATTATGCACTTTACTGTTTCATATGCTTTATTGTGTTTTATGCTTTTGTTTAATTAATGACATTCATGACTTTGTGTTTCATATACTTATTGTATCTTATTCAAGTTGATTCATTATGCAGCAATTATGATAAATTTTATAACTTGATGTTGAGCCTATTATTCATTCCTATTAGGTAGAGTCATTTATGGATCGATGACTCAGGATACCCCTACTGTATCATATAATGTTAGGACTTGTATGAACCTAGGCTCTGATACCACTTCTGTCACACCCCACCCAGCCGGATCCGGTCATACCCGAATGCCCGTGGGGGTGATACACCGCAAGATCTAGGTTCAGTGACAAATCCATACAAAACATGATATAGCATAATTAAATGGACAAGAATAAATCAAGTTCAAGTAATAAATTATCAAAATAGAAATAATGGTTACAGTCATCCATTACTTCAAAATAAAAGGTATAACATCAGAGTTTTGAAAAGAAAAGAGAGTAGTTTTATTCGCAGCGGAAAAATAAATTAAACTTGTTCTCTAATGGAATCCCACCCAAAAGAATAGTCTTGATACTGGCATGAAGCTCCATGTGCGTCAATTTCTTCTTCGGTCACTCCTTCAAGAAGATATACTAGCAACGAATCCTCCATTTGGAAGAAGTCCTCATAACCTGCAGTATAATCTAATAGAAAAAGACATATAAAAGGAATGAGTTCAACAGAACTCAGTGAGGTCAACTCAACATCATATCACACATTCATTTTCAAGATTCCACACCACACATATAACATAAATATCAATAATGTAATTAATGACAATGATATGATACGTGAATGATTATGCTCCTAACTCTATCATGAAGTCTCTATGGTAGACACGCATTAAGTCATACACCAGTCTTCTTTGGGCGGTCTCATCACTCTTCCCTCACGGCACTCAAGCACGTCTGTTGGGTTCTCCGCGGTTGTTGTGTAAAGTCCTGTCAAGCCATGGTTGGGGATTAGGTCACCACTCTCTCACATCACCATTGGTATAAGATCTGGCGCGTGTCAAGGATAATCTTAGGCCCAATGCAAAGTCATATGGTCTCGTACTACATATGGTCCGGATATTTCCCCTCACGCCTAGAATGGAAATCGCTCCTCTATTTCGTTTATCCTTTTCTCCAAAGCCTCCGCCTCTTTCTAGCCTCCAAAAATGCGTTTACGGATGAGATAAAACATAAATAGGGTTTTAAAATCCGAATTTCCAATTTTGCCCCTAAACAGAAAATGGGATGGGGGTTGGTTCACCTAAACGGCTCAAACTTCTGGCTTATGGTTGAACCTCCAAACGAACTCCGATTTTGATGATCTTTGGCTCGTTGGAAAGGTCTTTCGACGATCTTCGATTTGATATCTTATTTGCGTCAAACGGATTCTCCATCACTGATCTACAGATATTCCAAAATTACCCTTTTTACACTATCGAGACTAATCTTCTCTCTTCACTTAAACTCTAAGAGAGTTTTTTGAGTCATTATAAGGGTCATTTACCAACATTTGTTTAATCTCCAATCCTTCGGGCTCGAATTGAATGGTCCACAATTGTCGCCGAATCAAGTCCCAGGTTCTCGGTCTTAAAACCACGGGTTAAAGGGGTAGAAATCTGGGGGATTTCACATAAAACGATTTAATGCGGCTACTCTCCCCGTTAAGCATTGCACATCCTGAACAATTTTGGGGGCTTCCATATCAATCAAAGCTTGTATTTTGGCCAAGTTAGCCTCAATACCTCTTTGTGATACCATAAAGCCTAAGAATTTTCCAGACGAAACCCCGAAGGCACATTTTTCAGGATTCAGCTTCATTTGATATTTTCGTAGTACTGAAAATACTTCCGCTAAATCCTCAATGTGCTTTGTCCCCATGGTGCTCTTTACCAGCATATCGTCAACATACGCTTCCACATTCTTCCCAATCAAATCTTTAAAAATTTTATTGACGGCTCTCTGATAAGTAGCCCCTACATTTTTCAGGCCAAACAGCATGATTTTGTAATAAAAACTCTCACGATCAGTCATGAAAGCCTTAGACATCTCGTCCTCTTTGTTCATGAGGATCTGGTTGTATCCTGAGTATGCATCCATGAAACTCAATGTTTCATATCCTATCGTTGCGTCTATCAACAGATCAATCCTAGGCAACGGGTAACAGTCTTTTGGGCAAGCCTTGTTGAGATTTGTGTAATCAGTACACATCCTCCACTTTCCATTTGCCTTTTTGACCATTACCACGTTGGCCAACCAGATCGGGCACTCATTGGGTTCAATGAAACCAGATTTCTTCAATTTTTCAACCTCACCCCGAACGGCTTCGTACTTTTCTATGGAGAAATTTCTCATCTTTTGAATTACTGGTTTCACCTTTGGATCTATCCAAAGTTTGTGCTCTGCAACTTGCAGATCAATTCCTGGCATATTGTTCGCAGACCACGCGAACACATCGCTATTTTGTTGAAGAAAAGACTTCAACTCCTTTTTGAACTCTTCCAGCTGCTTAGACCCGATATAAGTTACTCTTTTTTCATCATTGGGATACAGCTGGATTTGTTCCAACTTTTCTACCAGCTCAGGCCTTTGCATTTTTGCCTCGTCCCGATCATCTTGTACTTCTATTGGTAACGCAGTTACCTTTCTTGGGCCCTCCTTATCCTTCAAATATGCTACATAGCATTGTCGAGAGATTCTTTGGTCAGATGAGACTTGACCGATCCCCATCTTTGTCGGGAATTTTACTTTTAGATGCTTTGTTGAAACGATAGCACCTAACTTTGATAAGGATGGCCTTCCGAGGATGACATTATAAGTCGAAAGCTCTCGAACCACCAAGAAGTTTACCTGAATAGTAGCCTCTTTGGGGAAGCTTCCAATTGACAGATCTAGCTGTACTGATCCTTCCGCTATTGCAGACGATCCCGCAAAGCCATATAGATGAGTGAATGACGGCTCCATCAAGTCTTCATCCACTTTAAGCTTTTGATAAGCTGCGTAAGATAAAAGATCTGCAGCAGACCTGGTGTCAACTAACACCCTATGTACTTCCCGGCGCACAATTTCTACCTTGATGACTATGGCATCATCATGAGGTAAACAGATGCCTCTTTCATCTTCCTCGCCGAAGGTGATCGAACCCTCACCATTCGACCTTTTTACGCTTCGTGTTTCTCTGGTCCCAACTGTCACATCCACCCAGCCGGTACCCCATTTGGAATACCCAGGATGTGATCCACAGTCCAAGGATCAATGATCTGAGGTCCATGCCTCCCACATACACGGTAACACAATCATGAACAGTAATAATCAATGGTAAAAACAGCTAATACTAAGTATCATGAATAAGATAAGATTAACTAAATCAGAGTGCGGAATATAGATAATAATAAAGTGTGATCAAAATCATAAAGGGTGAGAAGGTGTGGTAGCCACCCTCTCAGAGCAGCGGAAAAGAAGTAAATCAGGTTAGTTACATATCCAAGTGTCACCGGAATAATTCAAAGACAAGTTAATTACAATATCCAAGGTTCCACAAATACACCAAGGGAATGGGGCACTATGCTAGGGTTTCTTCTATACTAATGGTAGTCTCCTCAACTGTACGGATGAAGTAAACCCAGCGCTGCCGCTCCCGCACAACTGTGGGGCTAACCTGGTGCGGATAGTAATCCTCCTCGGCTCCAATATATGGATCCTCACCGACACCACTACCCGGAGGGTAGTATGTGGAATCATAGTCCGCCTCATAGGAGGTGCCATCATAATCTTCGGTACCTAGAATGTAATCTAAAACATTTGCACAAAAAGGAATGAGTTCGAAGAACTCAGCAAGGAAGTTATTCCATAATTAGAAATCATACACATTCAGAACATATAATAATGCAATGTGATTTGGAACATATGATGCAGATATGAGCCTAGCTCTATGAATGCTGGTATCTAGGGTAGACATGCTTTAAGTCATAGCAACGTACTTCTCTGAGTCGTCAGTCACTCTCCCATTTCCATATCTTGGGAATGCCCGGGGAAGATCGGTAAAGTCATCAAAAAGCCGTGGTAAGGGGATCGATCACCACTCTCTCACATCACCATTTGGTCAAATGCTTGGCGCATGTCACGGTAAAGCCTAGCCCAATGCAAGTCATCTACTCGATCGGTCAAGTCGATTCAGATACGTCCATTCCTCGCCCCCGGCGATCCTTTCCGGTATCCTTCACACTAGAGTCAGTGAAATCCCGGATTTCGGACTCATCAACCCTATTGGTCATCCACATATAGTAAACGGGAAGCTCTCACGTCCTCTCACGGATTGGTTACCGGTCTTGAGCGCCCGTGAGCCCAAGTCTATCCATATGTAACTCTACCAATAAATGGCCCCTTTCAGGTATCCGTAGCATGGTTTATGTCCCCTACCGGATTGGTTACCGGCCTAGAGCGCCCATCCAACCATACACTACCACGGGTTGTTCGGTCTCAATGCCCTTCCGATTCGGGTCTGACACGACAAGGATGAACCTAGCCACACAACTAGACAATCCTATGTATGTCATCCAATAACTCGGGAGAGTGTCGATAGGCACCATCGGAGAACATCCCATACTATTCCCTCCGATTCCCAAGGACAGAAGTGTCAGTAAGACACCCCCCAAATCCCAAGTCATACGTAAGCAATCGCACATCAAATCTCATCATTTCTCATGCATCCAATGCATATTCACAATAGTAATCAAATCATGATATTGAAACGAATCATTATAATCATAAGCAAATCAAATGATAAAGTAACACAACAAAAGTATAAAGATTTCAATGCTCTTTGTTCTAACACATATGTAACAGTCTCATAATGATTGAAAGGAAATTTAGGGATTTCATTCTTTAAATGAAGCACTGTTCAATATTTGATGACTTATATGTTTATGGATATAACCATCCTTACCTTGGATGAATTGATGATGAATTGAGAATACCAAGAATAGTCCAATAGATTTATTTGTTAAGGCCCTAAACAAACATCAATAATAAGTTAGAAAAGAAGTCGGGAAGATCGGGTGTCATTTGGGTCAAAACTGACCAAGGTTGCTGTCAGCAACAACTTTGGTCGATGGTCTTGGTCGATGGTATCGACCAAAAGTATCGACCAAAATTGTCCTCGAGGCAGAATAGTGGATTTTTGGGATTTTGGTCCGAAATGAGTCTTCCGGTGTTCGGATCAATCTGAAACTTGGAGGCATACTTAACAACAGTAGTAGGACACTATAAATCAAGGAATTAACCCAATCCAATGGTCTAATTAAAAAGCCCCAATTTGAGCTATCAAGTTCAGGTGATAAACATCATGGCATGAGTTGGAATTGATTGCATTGATGAGGAATAGCATGCAATAGCTAGAGGAACTAATAGAAATTCGATTGGAATCATATGGCAATGTTAAACATGAACATAATACACTCTATAGCTCAGTTTGATATCAAATGGTATGATGTTAATAGGTAAATCATGGAATACATATGCTAGGCATGAGATATAAGCATTAGCATCAATGAATGGCTAAGGGAATCATGGATTGAGCATGAGTAGGCACTTGGAGTGGTGGTTGCAAGGTTGCAGCACCATTCAAATGTCCCATCAGCAAGATGACAATAGAAAAGAGTAGAAAAGGGTAAGGTAGAGAGTGGAAGGAGGAGTCATACCTTAGTGTGGAAGATGAAGACAAGAATCAATGATAAACTAAGTGTCTTTGATGAGATACCCTTCACACTAACCAAGGAGCTACTTTGGAAAGCTCTCCCCACATTCCCAGGTGAGAAAAATGATTGCAAAAGGCTCAAGGCTCGAGGTCATATTAAATAGAAAATGAATATTCCATGGAATCATTAACTTGGCAGACTGGGATATTTTTGTCGATGGTCCTTGGTCGATGGTATCGACCAAAATGATCGACCAAAATATTTTCAGCAGAAAACTCAGGTTTAGAACAGCAACTTCAAGTAGGGATTTGAAAGGCTATACAAGGTCAAATTGAGTGAGGTTTTCTTCCACAATTCAATCAAGAAGTCTAGTTTCGGGGAATACCTTCGGATTGTGCACAGGAGATCATTTGGTACATCAACCATATTAATCTTCTCCGATGTGCAGACTTTCCTTAAACACTGACAATGCATTTAAGCAAGGGGTATCATTGTCAATGTCCATGGGCTCGGTCTCCGAATCATGATCATCAATCAGAATGGTCCATAAATCTCTTCTTCCACCGCTTCGGATCCTCGGACCTGAATACAACAGTGGATCCGGGTTAGGATCAAGGTTAGAATAGGGCTGGATATTACACCAACAAACTTGGATTTGGCTTTCAGCTTCTGGAGTGACTCAGGTTCGAGACCTCCAAATATTGTTAGTATTGGTGACCGAGTAGCATCGATCACCTCTTACCCTTCTTAGATTTTGGAGCCTCCGTCGGTTGTTCTGGGCTAACTGAGCGGTCCCTTTTGTTACATGTGTCTTGCTGTTCCACTCGTCTTCCTCTGACGAAATTGGACAAATGTCGTTGAGATATCAATATTTCGATATCTGCCTTTAGATGTCTGCAATCATTGGTATAATGACCGTAATCCTTATGGAAATGGCAATACCTTTCTCGATCTTGCTCCCCAGGTTTGGTGGGAAGCTTTGGAGGCCACTTCAAGATATTCTGTTTCTTGATAATATTTAAAATATCAGCCTGAGGAGTATTTAATGGAGTATACTCACTTTTACCAGGAGATCTTTGGTGCCACGCCTGGTGCGGCCTTCCGACTCGATCACGAACATTCTGTTTCAGCTTCTGATTGTTCTCAGGAGCCTTCTGTTCTTTTGTAGAGGCTTTATTATCCCCCTGGTGTGCGTCTAGGATCTCCGTGACCTCTGCCTGCTTTTGGCATCTTTGCACTAGTTCAGCATAAGTGGTAGGCATATCCTGAAGTAACAACTCCAAGAGTTGTCGGTTAGTGAGTCCAGTGAACAAAGCAGTTTTAGCCACTTGCTCATCTAGATTCTCTATCTCCATTGTGACCCTATTGAATCTTTTAAGGTATTCCCGAATCGATTCACTTTTCCCTTGTCTGATAGTGAACAAGGTCTCCTCGGTCTTTTTGATCTGGATTCCGCTTTGGAACCGTCCTATGAATTTGTGTGCCAATTCTTTAAAATCCCCGATATTTCCCGACGGGAGATTCGAGAACCATTTTTGAGCTGCTCCAATCAAGGATGAACCGAAAACCCTGCAAAGCATTTCATTGGAATTACCCGCAACAACCATAGTTTGTTAATAATAACTAATGTGAGCGGTGGGATCTCCCGAACCATCGAACGTGGAAAAAGTCGGCAAACAGAAATTGTGAGGAAATTGATATCCGGCTATGGGCTCGGTAAACGGAGTTTTTCGAATAACCGAATAAATATCATCAGTTATTCTCCCTTTCGCCAATTGTCCGAGTTTTTGATTGATATTGGCCAATTCTTGACCAATATGTGCGGATCGGTCTCTGACAACACGATCATTCTCTCGAGCAACACGTCTGATGGTTGGTGAGTGAGTTCGTACTCCTGCACCCAACCTTGTATTTGAATCAGTCGTACTTCCATGCGGTCCTTCGAGCTGATCGTCCCACCTAGGAAGTTCTCCCGTTCTCCTAGGTTCTCTTTCTCGCCACTGGTTGCCTTCCCAGAAATTTTGACCAACATTCTGCTCATCGATCAATCTTTGCTCCCGTTGTAATGCGCGTCTTCCCGCATTACGGTGATCAGGTGTTGTCTGGTTAGCACACGAAGCGTCTGACTCACCTCCAAAAACTGGAGTTTCAGTTGATCCAGTTGATACTGGAGTGGATCTGGAGGATTATTACCTCCTTGACCACCATCTTCCCGCACTTCAAGGGGTCGACTTCCCTCTAGGATATCTGGATTATTTACTCCAGGAATTTGGACGCCAGCATCTTGCTGGGCCGCTGCTGCCGATGATCTAGTCACAATGGCTTTTCTGAAGCGTTTCCCACAGACGGCACCAAATGATGCGTCCAAAATCTGCTCAGCCCTTAGATCTCCTGAGAATGACCTGCAAAAACGAACTTCAGATGTAGCTCGATCGCTGGGATCGGGAGTCCACCTCCGCAGGCTAAGTCAGTTGATGAACTTAATCACAAACGGCTCTGCTAGAGCACAGAGCTAAGGAATGAATAACAAGAATACGATTCAGATTGTATCCGTCCTTCTACCTTGTGAGTAGGTGATGTCTTATATAGAGTGTACATTCGAATCTCCTTCGTTGGATGTATTTGAGCCTTCTTTGGATAGTCGTCAAATCTTAACAGATAGATCCGTTGAGTGATAGATCCCTACTAGGTCGGACTAGTAGATGACTCTGATAATATGATCGTTATATGGTAGTTATCCATATAATAGCGATAAGTGACAGCCGCCAGATGCTGCTATCCGTCTCTTTATCGAATAGCCTATTCCGATCGTAGCGGATTAGGGCGTGCTTGTGACTGAGTTAGTTTTCTTCCTCAGCAAGCTATCTCCTGGACACGGCTCGCTCGGAAGTGAGTCGATTCCTTTCGTCCCGACCGGAGTCAAGGGTCGAACCAAGACTGAACCAGGTTCGGTCATATTTTCTCTATATCAACTAGAGGGGTGCAAGTTTGGCCCTAGCTGCCTTGACCTACCCTAAGCCCACCCTTGGCCCGAATAGGGCTTGGGCTCAAGATTTTGGCCCTAAGTGCAGGTTAGGGCTAAAACATTCTGACCCTAAACTGGGGCCAAGGGTGGGCCTTGGATTACTCTCTGGCCCGCCTAGCTCGTCCCAGCTGATTTTATACCCTGACCCAGACACTGATTTTGGACTTGATTTTGGCCCTGATCTTCGCCCTGATTCTAGCCTTGATCTTGGCTCTGATCTTGACCCTGATTTGAGTTTGGACCCTCCACCCATATGGAGAGGAATTAATTTTAATCCACCTAGGTGAATACTTGACACGTGTCAAATTTTAAAAACATGATCATGTTTTGTAGAAAATTAATAAAAATAAATTATATCCTCATTATCAATGTAGTAAACATCTATTTGATTTTAGTCTTGATCCTAACCCTAATTTTGGCTATATTCTTAACGTTAATTTGACTTTGATCATGTATTAGATTTTTACCCTAATCTTCATATTAACATTGATATAACTATAAGTCTCGATTTTGACCTTCAGTCATTTTGATCATATTAGACTATGAATTCACTTTCTATATTATTTTTAAGGTAATTTTTATTTTTCAAACTAAATCATTTTTAATTCCCAAAAAGCATTGATTTTCTTTTTTGGACTAAGGCGAGATAATATATTATAAATAATAAAAACTATTATATAGAGAATTAATATCTAACAAATCTACACCTCAACTTCTCATCATGAATATTGACATCTTTCCGTTGCCTCCAATGTGATATTAAAATAAAAAAAAAAAAAAAAAAAACTTATTAAGGATAGCTAGTTGTGTTTGTAACTAAAATATCGAGATGTAACCTTCAGTCATTTTGATCATATTAGACTATGAGTTCACTTTTCATATTATTTTTTAAGGTAATTTTTATTTTTCAAACTAAGTGATTTTTAGTTCCCAAAAAACATTAATTTTTTTTTGGACTAAGGCGAGATAATGTATTATAAATAATAAAAACTAGTATATATGAAGAATTAATATCTAACAAATCTACACCCCAACTTCTCCTCATGAATATTGACATCTTTTTTTTGCCTCCAATGTGATATTTCAAAAAAAAACTTATTAAGGACAAATGATTGTGTTTATAACTAAAATATCATTTTATTTAACTAAAAAAAATACCAATACTAAATTATCGTTGATTTACTTGTTTACAAGGTTTTGAATATAGATTTTTTTGTAGAATAAGGATATCAATGGGAGAGGTTTTGAATTTCCATCACCAAAGTAATGGGAGAGATTTTCAATTTCCATCATCAAAGCAATGGGAGACTTTCAGAGCTCAATATAGAATTATGGAGTATGAATTTATTTATGTTTAAAGCAACACTATTAACTTATTGACTATTTTATCATTTTGTAGGAGCTTGAATCATCTTATATTTCTATGAATTTCATTTTTAGTTTACTTGTGATACTTTTATGTGTGTGTGTATGTGTGTATATATTTATATATTTTTATTTATTTATTTATATATTTTTTTCTTTTTTATGAATTTACATTTGATGTTTAGGTCCAAGGATAAGGTCAATTAAGGCTAGGGACAAGGCCAATCAGGGCCAACCCATCTCTGGGCCCAATTAGGGCCAATTAGGGCGGGAATGGGCTTGGCTTGGCCTTGTAGGGCTTAGGACTAGGGACAATTGTTACATCCACCCAGCCGGTACCCTATATGGCATACTTGGGTATGTGATCCACAGCCCGAGGATCAAGGATCAAGCGGCCATGCCTCCCACATACACGATAATATAATCAATGTTTTAAGCAAGTAATAACTAGATCAAAATGGATAAGAAATAGATAACCAAATCAGAGTGCGGAAATTCATAAGGTATCAAGTATATATAAAGGTAATTTCAAAAGAGAGAGAGAGAGAGAGAGAGAGCGATCAGAAGTCACTCCCTCTCAATAGCAGCAGAAAGTGGTAAATTAAGTTAAGTTACAAACCCAGTATCAAGAGTAAATCCATAAAAGTTAACACAACATGTCCAAGTTTCAGAATGACATGAAAGGGCCTAAGCTAGGGTCTCCTCCATCTTGTATAAGGTGTCCTCGTGTGTATACACAAAAGAACCCAAGCACGGCCTCTCCCATAACAAGGTCGGGCTAATCCTAGTATGGAGGGTAATCACCCTCGGCACCTTCACCGTAATCTTCGTAATAGCCAGGACCTTCACCGTAGTATGAGGGATCCTGTTCCGCCTCATAGTAGGAGCCATCAATGTCTTCGGTACCTACAGATAAGTCTAACAAAAATAATTGCACAAAAGGAAATGAGTTCAAAGAACTCAGCAAGGCGAGTCATTCCACAATACACAAATCATACGATACAAGTCACAATATGATGCAAGATGATATGAGACAATAATGCAATATGATTCTAACTCTAAATATGCTAGTCTCTAAGGTAGACACGCTTTAAGCCATAGCACCATACTTCTTTAGGTCGTCTGTCACTCCCCCTCAATCATACATGATATCTTGGGTCTACCGGGGTAATTGGGTAAAGTCCTCATCAGAAACCATGGTTGGGGATTAGGTCACCACTCTCTCACATCACCATTGGTATAAGTATTGGAGCATGTCATGGCAAAGCCTAACCCAATGCAAGTCATCTACTCAGTCGTATCAAGTCATATCCGGATACTTCCCCTATGGCACCGATCAACTCGGTTCCATATCCTTCACACTAGAGTTAGCGTATCCTATGGCTACAACCAACTCGGACTATGGACTTATCAACCCTATTGGTCATCCACAAATAGTAGCCGGGAAGCTCTCACGTCCCCTCACGGATATGACTCCCGGTCTCGGGCTGCCCGTGAGCCCAAGTCTAGCTATTTGCAACCCTACCAATAAATGGCCCCTAACGGTTATCCATAGCATGATCTATGTCCTCTCACAGGGTGGTTACCGGTCTTGAGCGCCCATCAAATCACACTATTACCACGGGTTGTTCATTCTCAATACCCTTTCGATTCGGGTCTGATACAACAAGGATAGTCCTAGCCATACATCTAGACAATCCTATGTATGTCATCCAATGATCCGGGAAAGCATCGGTGGACACCTTCGGAAAACATCCCATACTATTCCCTCCGATGTCCAAGGACAGAAGTGTTAGTAGGACACTTCCCAATCCCAAGTCATGCTTAGTCATTCACAAGCTCAATCTCATCATATCATACATGATCAATAATTCATTATATAAACCAAGACATAATATAACATGATCAATCATATATGTAATCATAAAGAATAATTAAGCATGATATTCTGAATGCCATGTAACATAATATTACTGATATAAAGTGCATACAACAGTCATACATGGCTAAGGAATACACTAATGAAGTATATCTACTAAGTTTCCAAGGTAGAAGTAGATTCGTATAATCAGCGTACTTGGGGTAACAACTGTCCTTACCTTAATCGAGTCGGAAATAATACCAAGAATCACCAAGAATAGTCCAAAAGTCAATGTTTATACCCTAGACAATACATAAGCAATATTAGAGAAGAAAACAATTGAATCGGAGTTCAAATGAAGCAAATCGACCAAGGACAGAGTTGTTGTCATATCTTGGTCGACTGGCTAGTCGATTGTTAGTCGACCAAGCAGTCGACCAGAGCAAACAGTAATGGGCAGAAATGGAGATTTGGCCCGAAACTGATCTTCCGGTGCTCCGATCAATATGAAACTTGGAGGGAATGATCATGGCAATATGAGGACACTACCCACTAAATTTTATCATGATCCAACGGTCCAAATATGAATACCCAAATCAAAACCCTATGTTCCATATGCTAAACATCAATAATTGAATTGGAATTGATTGTAATTGCAAGGAATGATGGGGAATCAATTAAAGGAATGATAAGAACTAATTTAGAATCATGAGTCAATAGTAATTCATACCTAGTATACATTTACACATCAATTTGAATTAAAGAATAGGTTGAAATGAAAGAAATCATGGAATTGCAATGTAAGTAATCATAATCATAGCAAGAATGAAGTGAGATTGATGGAAATGAAAGAGGAAGCTCATGGCCAAGTGTTTGCAAGGTTGCAGCACTTCAACCATGGTCCCAAGAGTAGAAATTAATAGGGAATTGAGAAGATTAGAAGGAGAATAAGAGAATCCATACCTTGAAGTGATGATTGAGATGGAAAGCCAATGATTGGAGCCAATAATCTTCACAAACACCAAGAGATGGCCTAGGGAATGTCACTCCTAGTTATCTGGAGTGCCAATGATTAGGGTAGACCTTCATTCACGAGTTCCAAAAAGGTAGGGTCAAAATGGTCAAGATTTTTGTTATTTTTCGAAGTTAACAATTGCTGGTTGAGTGGTCAGTCGACCAAGGCTGACAACAACCTAGAGTATGGATTTGGAAGGCCAGACTGATCCGAATTGAGTTGGGTTTTCTCCTACAAGTCAATCAACAAGTCTAGTTTCAAGAAATACCTTCGGATTGAGCACGGGAGTTCATTAGGTGCTTCAATTAATTCAATCTTCTTCGTTGCGCAGATTTTCACTAAACACTGACAATGTGCTCAAGTAAGGGGCACCACTGTCAATGTCCATAGGCTCTGGATCAAACACTGAATCTTCAACTATGAGGGTCCACAAGTCTCTTCTACCTCCACTCCGGGTCTTCGGACCTACAACAGTACAAAATTCGGGCCGGGTCAGGGTTAGGATAAGGCCGAATTTTACAACAATAATTCTTGGCCCTGAACTAGGGTCAGGGTGGGAATGGGCTTACATTAGAACTTATAGGGCTGGGCTTGGGATTGCAAAAGCCCGGCCCAACCTGGCCCTGTTGTAGTGTTAACTTCATTCATAATGCTTGGCCTTGTACACCCTTCCCCTTATATAGTTGGCAAGAGCCCAAACATCAAAACCTAAAGCAAACAATTGGAATCACAAGATATTCTTCCTAAGCATTACATCTGAGTTCTTTGTTCCCTAATTCAATTCCCTCCTCCTGCAATGTAATAGTCTACAAGTTAAGTTGGCTTCTTAATGTGGCATGCTAACTTGCAAGGTTCACAATCCACCTTAGTTGTTGAGCCTGCTGCATTCATCCTAGTGGTTCTATTGTCACATTGTTGTATCTATCAAACAAAACCTTGTCCCCAATGTTCAATTCCAGGAAGTCGCATCGTAGTGTGGCCAGAGCAATCCAAGTAGCTTCTTCTACTTGCATTCCTTGCCTTTGAATTAGAACTTGTGGAATTTTGTGTCCTTGAACAAGTACTTCACAATGTTGTAGTACATCTAAAGTGATCAATTCCTGAGTAGGTGCTAGTGGCAAGAGCACCATTCCACCAGGATCATTGAGTCAGGGTTTAAGAAGGAAATGTGAAAAACTAGGTGGATTTTTGATGACTCAAGAAGCTGCAAATGATATGCCACACTGCCAATTCGAGAGGTACCTTAAAAGGTCCAAAATACTTGCGAGCAAGCGTGGGATATCCCTTGTGGGCTACATAATTGTGTCGGTAAGGATGTAGACAAACATAAACCCAATCCCCAATTTGATATTCCTTGTCTACCCTGTGTTTGTCAGCCTGGTGTTTCATGTGATTCTAAGCCTGTTGAAGATGTTGCTTAAGTTGGCATAGAATTGTGTCTCTTCTCTATAATTCTTGGTTCATGGCATTGACGGCAGAGGTGCTTAGATTGTATCAAGAAAGGGTGGGAGGTGGACGACCATATAGGGCTTCAAATGGGGTGGTGTCGATCACCGAGTGATATACCGTGTTGTAGCAGATCTCTGCCCAACGTAAGTATCGTTCGCATTGTTGTGGCCCATCAGTGGCTAAACGATGCAAGAACATTTTCAATTCCTTGTTAAGAACCTCATTCTGCTCGTCACTCTGGGGGTGATAAATTTTGCTCATGGCTAAGAATATACCCAGCAATTTGAAAAGCTATTTCCAAAAATTACTCAAGAACAAGGGGTCACAATCGCTTACGATGGTTCTTGGAAGCCTATGCAAGCTTATGATTTTTGTAGTAGACATAGTGGCTACATTATGAATGGTGAAGTGGCTTGGAAGAGTGGAAAAATGGACCAGCTTAAAACTATTTGGTAAGGATAAATTCACAACAAATCGGGTTTAACCATGGTCGGACTAGTGAGCCTAATCAATACCGGTCCAAGAGCTGAACCTAGAGATTTAATAGGCATGAAGAAAATTGACGGTTATGGGAAGAAACATGTTCCCATCAAATTCATATATATGATCATGTCATACATGGAAACTACAATAGAATCGTATACAAGAGGGAAAAACGCTACAATCGAACGACTACAAAAAAAGCTTATGAATGAATCCAACGGTCGAGAATAAGAGGTCAATCCTATATAAACTAAAGTATCACACAAATTAGGGTTATCTAAATCATTTCCCTCCATTATCGTTATTCAATTAAACTCTGCAACTAGCTAGAGCTCTGTGGTGATCCATTATTGAATTAACCTTCAAAGGTGGCTTCCTGACTGCTAAGTCGGCCCACATCTAACCTTATTTTGTAGGTACACAGTAAGGAGTGATCAATTTTTGGGAACATCATTTGGCGCCATCTATGGGAAACGCTTCAAAGGGCCATGGTAGACACCAGATCTACAATTCAGAGGCATCAAAGTTAGAATTTTCAACCTCCTTTGGATGGAAATCTTACTCCCCTGGAGGAGAATTGTGTTCATGAGGGTGAACAACACGAAGAAGAGGAGGAGGCGGGAGGAACCCCTTTTGAACGATCCAAATGAAAAGATCTAGATGATTCCAGTCATTCAAGAGTAGATAAATCAAAGTTAGCAATAAATGAACCAAATGTAGATTCAGTATCTTGAGATGCAGAACATGCTCTGAACAATGGCCAGCGTCTGGGAGTCCCAAGGAACCCGAATCTCCATGACCGTTAAGAAGCGAGAAGGTAAGCCTGAAGGACTGAAAGGACAAATTCTCCAGTAAGGGGACGTTCTCGGCTAGAACTTTCATCAACCATTAGAAAGAAACTTAAGGCTGCCGGAAGAAGAAGGAGAACATTCAAGAATAAGGACGGAAGAGTTAATAAGGAGAAACGGTTTAGAAGTGCAAGATTGATTGCAAGGAAGTCGAAGGGGACTCTAACTAGGATCGAGAGAGGAGTAGGAACACACTCAACAACATCTCAACAATCAGATAGAGATAGCATTCAGACAGTAAACACTAGAGCAAGACAGATTGATCGCAAGTTGGTAGATATAAATAAGAAATTAGGACAACTCACGAAGGGCAAGAAATCAGATGATATATATACTCGATCATTATAAAGACCCCTGTTGTTGATGCCACAGCCAGATATGGATTTCCTCATAATTTAAACATCTCAACCTTCTCTTTGTTCAATGGATGCGGGGATCCAATGGCCATATGAGTTACTACAAAAAAAATGGCTATTTCTGGCAACCCGAACAAGATCTTGTGTAGAGTGTTCAGGTCCTCACTAAAGGGAGTAGCACAGAAGTGGTTTTCGAACCTACCATTGGGAAAGATAGCTGATTTGGATGAGCTCGCTCAGAAGTTTATCGTTCGGTTCTAGAGTGGAATACAGACTAAGAAAATTGAAGAGACTTTGTCCACTGTCAAGCAAGCAAAGAACGAGTCTTTTTTTTTTTTTCCGTCCAAAACAAAGAACAAGTCTATTCGGGACTATCTGCAAAGATTGAATAAAGCAACCATGGAGATCGAGAACCTTGATGAGCAAGTGGCCAAAACAACCCTCTTTACGGGTCTTTCCAACAGACGACTCTTAGAGTTGTTGTAGGACATGCCTCCACATATGCCGAACTTGTTCAAAGTTGCCAAGGGCAAGTAGAAGTATCAGAAATCCTTAACGCTCGGCAAGGGGAGGTGAGGCGATAAACAAGGAATAGAAAGCTTTGAAAAAAGGCCAAGGCTTGAAAGCACAAAACAATGATCTTGGAGACAAGGGACGATTGGGATGGAGACAACCCTCACCCGACCATGCTGAGTACACTCCATTGAATGCACGACACTCGGAGATTCTGATGTAAATTAAAGATCAAGGTATCCTAAGATGGCCACCTAAAATGACATCTAAGCCTGAAGAAAGAAATATAAACAAGTATTGTTGTTTTCATATGGATTATGGACATTGCACCAATGAGTGCAGGAACTTGAAGGCGGATATTGAAAGGATAATATCCCAAGGGCATTTGGCAAATTACATAAAGCATAGACAAGACGATTGAGAAGAATACAACTAGTGAAAAAAGAAAAGAATGATTGGGAAGAAGAGACCATAGGCTGGAGGCTTCCAACTCCAAGAAAGGAAAGGAGATTGCAGGGTCTAGTCGGTCTCAAATCCTCACAATATTTGGAGGATCAAAATCCGAATCCCTTCGCCGCGTTTGGTTCCGCGATTCTATAGAATCTAATTCCATGGAATCATGAGTCCAACAAAAAAAACGTGTTTGGTTAAAAATTGAGTCCGACTCCAAGGGAATCATGAATTGGCTGGAATCCACGTTTTAGCCTTAAAATTCGGAAAATTCGGAATCCATTGGTGTCCATTTAGAATCACCAAAAGGAACCCATCGTATAAATAACGATGATTCAGAGAGAATCACAAAAATCGCGAGCTGTCTCTGCTTGTTCGAACTTGCCTCTCTGCAATCACCAAGCTCTCCACCGTCACCAAGCTTCGATTGATCTAGGCGACTGACTTCGTCAATGGAAATGCAACTAAAGATGGATGTCTTCATTTCTCCTTGACTGTGAACCCTAACTTGTGAGGGAAGATTTGAATCTTCTTCCTGCGTGCGACTGCAAATCTTCATCTTCTTCAAAGCCTCTGCTAGAATCTCTGCAACTCTTCCCAAAAGGTATTGTAGCCTCTTTGTTTTCAGGTATTTTCCCCTTTTGGTTTTGGATTTTTCATTTCCTAATCTTCCCAAGAGTTCGTATGTTGTGGATTAACGAACGGTAATCCTTTTGAGAAGAAACGAAGTTTTTTTTTTTTTTTTTTTTTTTTTTTTTGCTGCTTTGTCTCTCTCTTTGATTCTGAAGTTAACTTGTTCTCTTCTCTTAAGATGATGGAAACCCTAATTTCATGGATGGGTTATTTTGAGGTAGGGTTTATCACTGCTCTACTTCTCTTACACTTTCCTCTAAATCGCTTCATTTTTTTCTTGCTGATTTGGTAACTGTCTAATTCGAGTTTGGACGGATACCCATCCCCGCACCTAGAACCAAGCTCAACCTTTCACTGTTAAGTCACACCCACCATTTTTATTTTATGGAATCATTGATTAAGCATAGGAATATAGATACTTTCCTTTGTCAGGGTGAGTTGTAAATAGTAAAAAATATCTTTTCTCCCAGTCCTTTCTTGCTTATAAACTGCTCCTAGAATCATGATAACATCCATTTGCTTATGTTTGTTTTCTGCTACGTCTGCTACCTCCCTCTTCCTCTCGTCTACACATACTACACTGATGTTAGCCTACTGTTGATGGGAGTATGCATGCAATTTATGAATGTGTGATATAATTTAAATAGATATAAATAGTGTCTCTCATCTGTAAACAATTTTGTGTTCAGTGATGCTTTCAAATATGTACATGTTTTCAATTTCTGTGTATTCTAACATATTGTTGTTTATCTAAATGTTAGGCTTTTCATGCCTATCCTTTCTCTTAAAACCGGCTTACCTATTTTTATACCAGTGTTGAATACATTGATCATTGCTGAAGCACAATGTGTTTCTTTCTTTCTCTATTGGTTCATTCTCTTATTTGAGTAGTTAGTGAAATTGTGAAATTCTTCCATAGAACAATTCTAAGGATCATTGATCATTAATTGTCAGTTAAAAGTATGAAGACTTATAGAAACCCTCAAAACCCAAAGAAGCATTTCAAGCTTCAACACCAAAATCAATTTAGGATTTCTTTTGATATGTTGAACATTGGTTTTTACAATGAAGTCAACATGGCAAGTATGTCTGCTATCCCCAAGAATCACCTCTATTTCCCTGATCTTTTTCTTATTTGTGTTCCCACAAGAGCTACATTGAATTGAAAAAACAAGCTCTACACCCTCGAAACCACAACAACAACAACAACAACAATAAGCCTTTTCCCAACTAAATGGGGTCGGCTACATGGATTCTTGCCCTCCAATCGGTTCTGTTCAAGGCCATGCTAGATACAAGGCCTAAGCTATACATATCCTTTCTCACCACTTCTCCTAAGGTTATCTTAGGTCTACCCCTAGCTCTTCTAGTTCCTTCAATATGGATTATATCACTTCTCCGAACAGGAGCATTTATAGGTCTCCGTTGAACGTGGCCGTGCCACCTCAAACGACTTTTTCTAAGCTTATCACTTATAGGAGCAACTCCCAGACCAACTCTAATATGATCGTTTCTTATTTTATCCATCCTAGTTTTGCCATTCATCCATCTTAGCATCCTCATTTCTGCTACACTGAGTTTATCTATATGATTCTACTTAACAGCCCAACACTCTGCACCGTACATCATAGCTGGTCGGACAACAGTCCTATAAAATTTTCCTTTAAGCTTTAATGGAATACGCCGATCACATAAGACCCCGGATGCACCTCTCCACTTCATCCACCCTATTTTAATTCTTTGGGAAACCTCATCTTCTAAATCACCTCTTTTACTTATGATTGAACCTAGGTACCTAAAACAATCACTCTGAGGAATCTCTTTATCGTCAAGTATCACCACTTCATCATCTGCCCGATCATGACTAAAGTTACAAACTAGATATTCTGTCTTCGATCTACTAAGTTTAAAGCCTTTTGATTCCAAAGCTACTCTCCATGATTCTAATTTGGTATTAATCCCCACTTGGTTCTCATCAATCAACACAATATCATCCGCAAAAAGCATACACCAGGGGGCCTCATCTTGAATGTCTTTGGTTAATTCATCCATTATCAGTGCAAATAGATATGGGCTTAAAGTTGACCCTTGATGTAGCCCAACTGTTATCGGGAATTCATTACTTTGTCCCCCCACTGTTCTAACACTAGTCACCGAACCATCATACATATCCTTAACTATATCTACATATTTACTTGCAACACTTCTTTTTTCTAGTACTTACCAAATTAACGCTCTAGGGACTCTATCATAAGCTTTTTCTAGGTCAATAAATACCATATGAAGGTCTTTCCTACATTCTCTATACCTTTCCATAAGTCTCCTAATTAAGTAAATAGCCTCCGTTGTAGATCTTCCCAGCATAAACCCAAATTGGTTCTCCGTAACTATAGTTAAGTGTCTCAACCGGGTTTCAATTATTCTCTCCCATAATTTCATCGTATTGCTCATCAATTTAATGCCTCTATAGTTATTACAACTTTGAATATCTCCTTTGTTTTTGTAAATTGGAACCACAACACTTCTCCTCCAATCATCTGGCATTTTCCCTGTGCTCATAATCTTATTAAACAACTTAGTCAACCAAACTAGTCCATGGGTTCCTAAGCTCTTCCATACTTCAATTGGGATTTCATCAGGACCTTGTGTCTTGCCGAGTTTCATCCTCCTTAAAGCTTCTTTTACTTCGGACATCGAAATTCTACGAATATAAGTTCGAACACCAGTGCCTTGGTGAAAAGTGTAATCGTCCGAAACATAAGTGCTTGAAGAATGCTCATTTAGTAAACTAGAGAAATAGGTTTCCCATCTTTTCTTAATATCCTCCTCACAAACTAATACTTTACCATCTCCATTTTTAATACATCTAACATGGTCAAGATCTCTACTCTTCCTATCCCTCATCTTAGCTATCTTATAAATAGATTTTTCCCCTTCCTTTGTGCCCAACTTATTGTATAACTCTTCATACTTCCTTTCCCTTGCCTTTCCCGCAATTTTCTTAGCTTCATTTCTATTTAACCTATACCTTTGAAGATCCTCAACATCCTTAGTTCTTTGCCATGTCTTAAAACTAGCTTTTTTATTCCTAATGGCAGCTTGAACCTCACTATCCCACCACCACGTCTCTCTATAAGAATGGATCTTTCCTTTTGATTCACCTAGAACATCTTTAGCCACTTTCTTAATACACATAGCCATCTCATTCCACATGGCATTGGTATCCTCTTTAAAATCCCATTTTCCTTGTTTGACTACTTCATTAACGAAGGATTTAGAGTACTCTCCTTTCAAATTCCACCATCTTATTCTGGGATAGTTTACCTTGGACCTTTTATGTGTTCTTGGGACTAAGCACATATCCAAGACCACAAGTCTATGTTGTGCAGTTAAGCTTTCCCCCGGTATCACCTTGCAATCCTTGCACAACAATCTATCAGTCCTTCTAGTTAGGAAGAAATCTATTTGGCTTCTATGCTGTCCACTTTTGAAAGTAATTAAATGCTCATCTCTCTTTTTGAAGTAAGTATTTATAATAGATAGATCAAAAGCAGTAGCAAAATCCAAAATTGAAATCCCCTCGTCATTCCTTTCTCCAAAACCATAACCTCCATGAACACTCTCATATCCTCTTTGATCTTTTCCAATATGTCCATTTAAATCACCTCCTATGATAATCTTTTCTCCTTGACGAATTCCTTGCAGTAATCCACCCATATTTTCCCAAAATTCTAGCTTTAGACTTTCATCTACTCCTACTTGAGGTGCATATGCACAAATTATATTTACGAACTCTTTCTCCATTACAAGCTTGATAGCAATAATCCTATCACCCACTCTTTTAACATCCACCACATCATTTTTTAAATCTTTATCCACTATTATACCCACTCCATTTTTATTTGTTTTATCCCCAGTATACCAAAGTTTAAAGTCATCCAACTCTTTGGCTTTTTTACCCCTCCATCTAGTCTCTTGAATGCAAGCTACATTAATCCTTCTTCTCCTCATAACATCTATCAATTCTAAGCTCTTACCAGTTAGAGATCCTATGTTCCAAGATGCCAATCTAATCCTACGCTTATGCTTATGGACTAGCTTCTTTACCCGCACTCGTCCACGGCGCGGGAACCCTTGCCTACTTATCACCGCATCCGGGCGCCGATGCGACGCGTCGCTTACAGGGGACGCCCTAGCTAACCCTTGCCCACTTATCACTACACCCGGGCCATAGTGTAGCGCGTCGCTTCATTGAAACCACCTCGAAACCACCCAAGGCTTAAATCTTCATTGAAGAATTCAGGGATATATGGTCATCAAATTCTAGAATGAGTTTCACTATTGGCATCAATCTGAATTTCGGTAAATTAATTGGAATCCTCTGCTGCCAGAGTAAATAGTTCTGTCTAGAATACTAAATTTCAGAACATTGGGCTGCATTTTGATTGGCTTTTCCATGAGGAGAGGATGCTTATAGGTACCCTACCTCAGATAACATAATTTTAAATCTAGCCCTAAAAGAATTTGATGAAGAACCACAATTACATTTCTATGGAACACATGCAACACTTGTTTGTTTTTAGGTTATTATTAATTGAGAGTTATTGATTAAACTCAGATAGCACGCTTCAACGCTTTAGAAGCCATGAGACATGCATGCCTTAACATGAGCTAGTTTAATCATTTGATCAATTGACCATGTTTTCCTGAACAGGTGAGGGATTTTGAGTTATAAATTTCTGGTAAGTGAAATCTGTGTGAGGGGACCTTTGAACCTTTAAATATAGGAACTGCCCCATTTGACCAGAGTTGCTTCCATATCTAGTGAGCAACTCTTAACAAGGAAAATTCCATGTTTCATTTAGATTTAATCATCAACCTACAATGTGTGTTCTTATTTGCAGGTCAGGAAGAAGGGAGTCAAGCTGTACGAGCCTCCCACCTTCTTCATCTTCTTCTTCGGCTTTTGAAAAAAAAATCTGGACTAAGCACCATTATGACTTCTTTGCTTTATTAGTTTTCTCCTTTAATGGTCCAATTTGAACCTGGCTCTGCTAATCTGCTTGCAACTTCTCTCCTTTGGAACTGAATTAAGCCAATATCTAATATATTGATAGATAACTATGAATGCTTCTCTTTTCTCATCTAACACTCGAAGACTTTACCGTGCAATTAATCAATGCATAAAACATTTTTTTTCTAGGTTTTGAATATTTTTTGGTTGACACAAGTCTCTTGTTGAGTAATAACAATTAATAATCTTCAAAATTTATGGAGATTACATGTTTAGGGCAAAAACCCTGATTTCTCAAAACAGCATCCTGTTTCGATTTCTTTTGAACTCATGGATAATATTGACATGAGTTAGATTCCCTGTTAGAATCCCATCTTAGAGATACTATACCTCACCTAGATTTTGTGGATTGCTGTATTCGTCAAATCACAATTTTTTTTGGAAGTTGCTGTATACTAAAACCTATTTTAGTTGAGTTGCTGTATTTTTCAAAATCTGGATTAGCATCCCACCGAATCACAGCCTTTGACATAGTAGTTTGCTGTTATAGGTATTTTATTAATGTTTTACATCCTAAAACAGAGATCTGTGATGTTTTGTACAGGAACTGATGCCTACCTTCATTTGTGTCGTCTGGGAGATAGACAAGAGCCCCTGCCATAATCCTACACCCTGCTTATTTAGAAAAATATGAAATGGGAAGGGTACATTTTTTTCAGATTAGCAGAGGCACAACATTCTTGTACATTTTTTCTCTCCATTCCTACTTTTTCAGGTACATCAGAACACTCAATTTAGGCACATCTGGGTGCCTGGGATTTCACCAACATCAGCATAACGGCTCTATCTGGTGCAACAAAGAAGGAGCCGTTATTCCAAGCATACTCCACTCGCTCTCCAACCGTCAATCCGAAATTCAAGGAAGCGTCGCCTCCAGGTAACCTCTATATAAACCCACCTCCTACATGGAGAAAGGTACGAAATTCAACAGATACTATTGAATGTAGCTCAAAGTATGCAATATCTGAAATGAATGGTCAACAGTGATTACAAAGTTTAATCTCCTTTTTCTACTGTATTGGGTCGTGGGGGACCAGACATGATTTAATAGGCTTCCGTATCCCAATAGTTGAGTGGGAAGGGAAGGTAAGTACTAAATGTATTGATGAAGAATTCAATGTAAATGACCTCACCATTCACAACTTTTTATTTGACTGGTAATTAAGGCTTTCTAGTTTATTGTAGTTTTTAAAGTAACCCTCATTCTAACCGAGATAACTTTTTAATACTAATTGCATTCAATGAGTCAACTATGCTCAGATACAAATGGAGATAAGAGAGAGAGAGAGAGAGAGAGAGAGAGAGAGAGAGAGAGGTAGAAAATAATCCATATTGAGAATTTTATTATAAGTATAGTCTCTGTGTGTGGGTTGGAAAATAATCCATATTGAGGGTGAGGATCCTGTGTAGAAACCATCAGTTGAGGTAGAAATGAATTGGCAGAAGCTTTCACAAGGCGATTCCGTAAGAAGTTACAGAATCATAGTAGTGAAGATTTGATGAAAGTGAAGAAATCCTGAAGAAAAATATGATCTAGTCTGTATAGTACTGAGAAGGATAATATAAATTTGTGCTTACCATAAAATGACATAATTAAGGGTTGTTCAGTATCATGAGCTTCTGGATATCAAATGGGTTATTAGTGCTCCAGTTGCAAAATTGGTCAACCATACATGTTTATTAGCCCTCAGTGTTGTACCCACATTTCAGAATTGATTGTAAGCTTTTTATATTAAATGTCTTAGCGTGAGCCAAAATGTTAAAATGTTTACTTGTAATTGAAGGTGACAAAGGACTTAAGTTAGATGGCTATACATACGTGGCATGGAAATTAAATTTTTTTTTTTTAATACATGACAAGAAAAATCACATACATTTCTTGGATACCTTTTTGGGGAGGCAGATGCGAAATGCCTATTTATTTTTGTACAAGATTTTCTAGAATGTAATTTTTTTTGGACCCAATACGTCAAGTTGTTGGTGGTGGTGGTTTGTTTAAAAGGTTGAATCCACTCCCAGAATCAAGATAACCAAACAATTTTTCAAACAGATTCACTTTCAGAATTAGGGTTACCAAACAGTTTTTCAGACAGATTCACTTTCAGAATCAGGGTAACCAAATGGTTTTTTAGACAGATTCAGTTGTCAGAATCAGGACAACCAAACAGTTTTTTAATAACAAATATGATTCTACAGAACCTAATTCCACAGAATCATGATTCTATAGAAACATGACTCTGAATCGGATTCCATAGAATCACGGAACCAAACGCGGCCTTAGAAGATTGAAAGCAAAATCAAAGTTTGTGGGATCGGGAAGAGTTATGAAGAAAAGAAAAAGGCCGAATCTCATGGAGACCATCGTGTTTAGAAAGGAAGATGAAAAAGGTGTGTGTGCTCCACATGATGATGCAATCATGATAAAAGTAGAGATTGGCCATGGCGAGGTACACGGAGTGCTAGTAGACACAGGGTCATCAACAGATCTCTTGTCTTATGAGGTGTATCAGAAATTTAAGATGGAAGAGGATTTGATGAAGCCAACTTCAACTCATTTGTATGGATTTGTTGGATCGTCAACCGTGGCTGAGGGATCGGTGCAATTGGATCTAATAGTTGGAAATTTTTCAAAGGAGACGACCGTTCTGGTTAATTTCTTGGTCATTCGAGAACTCCCTGTATGTAATGTCATCCTTGGGAGGCCATCCCTCACTAAGATGGTAGCAGTGGTGTCAACCAAACACATGAAGATTAAATTCCTGACAAGCAAGAGTTAACTTTTGATTAAGAAAATCTCTAGATTGTCACATCCACCCAGCTGGTACCCTATTTGGAATACCCGAATGTGTGATCCACAGCCCCGAAGATCAAGTTTAGGAATGATCATATCCATTTAGCACAATAACATAATCAAAAGCAAGAACAAATCATTGTATTCAAGTAATTTATTAATTAAAGTCAAGAAAGGATCTCAGAAGGATCACAAAAGAATATCAGAGTGCAGGCTAACAAGATACCAAATCAAAAGACAACTATAGATTATTGTGGAAATATACCCCACAACATATGCAGAAGGTAGATCGAAATCTAAAGTAAAGCTCTAAACTAGTACAAGTAAAACAAAAGCCTAGAAGGAACAAGAGGATCTAATCCACATTTTCAGTCGGCTCTTCTTCTTCTTCAGTCTTCATATTCTTCACCTTTGGGTCATGCTCTTGCAGCCTCAAATCAACATCAAGCTCACGATCCCATCAGCAAGCAAGACGACGCCGATTGCCGTCAATAGGAGCCATCAATGCAGTCCAAACTTGAGTGTTGGCTGTCTCGCTGATCAACACCTTGTCCAAGGACTTCCGGAGTTGTACCATGTATGGAAAGGTCCTCTATGCTGTGGCACGAGTTCTCGTTTGGACCTGCAATGTCATCTAAAAACAAGTCCCCTAAAGGGTAAGCTCAAAAGAACTTAGCAAATAATCCAAACACAATAAGCATCTTCACATGCACTCACAAACAAACATATATGCAATGATATGAAACAATAAATGCGAATATGCTTCTAACTCTATGTATGTATGCTGATCTCTATTGGCAGACATGCTTTACGTCATAGCACCATACTTCTTTGGGAAGGTCTCGGTTAGTAATGGGTCCTGCATCCCTCGGGACATTCCATGGCTAGGGTTTAGGTCACCGCTCTCTCACATCACCGTTTAGTCTAAGTATTGGCACATGTCAAGGTAAAGCCTAGCCAAATGCAAGTCATCTACTTGCTTATATCAACTCAGGTTCAGATATGTCCATTCCTTGCCCTGGGCGATCCTTTTCGATATCCTTCTCACTAGAGTCAGCATAGTCTCAGACTACGGACTCATCAACCTTATTGGTCATCCACAAATAATAGACGGGAAGCTCTCATGTCCTCTCACGGGTTGGCTACCGGTCTTGAGCGCCCATAAGCCCAAGTCTACTATTTGCAACTCTACCAATAAATGGCCCCCACAATGTGATTCATATCCTCTCACGGGTTGGCTACCGATCTTGAGCGCCCACAAATCCCCATTGCTGCCGTGGGTCGTTCAGTCTCAATACCCTTCCGAATCATGTCTGATATAATAGGGTATTCTTAGCCACACACTGCTAGACCAATCCTAGGTATGTTAATCAGTAGTTTGGGAAAGAGTCCATAGGAGAGTGTCCCATACCACCTCCACTGGTGTCCAAAGACAGAAACGCCAATAGGGCATTCCCCATTCAATAACTACGACCTAGGCATTCACATCACATCATGATTCCATACAAATCACATTCACACTCATATCCATATCATAGTCCACATCACATTCTCATAATCAATAATCAATTCTAAGATGTAATTCACAATATGGACAAGCTACTGTTACTACAGAAATATCATGATGTAAAGAAAACAAGGTAGCAGTAGCTAGATCATGTATTCATGTCATAATACATAGAGGCATGCAATTAGGCATATTGTGAGTTGGAATACTCACCTCAAAATCCAAACTTATAGTCTTCAAATAAGAGATCAGAGAACAGATCCAAAATCACCTAAACAAGCTTGACATAACATGTATAGGTCATAAGAAACAATTCCCAAAAGATTGGAGTCAAAATAGAGCAAAACTAAGAAAATTCTGTTGTTGACAACATGCTTGGTTGATGCCTTGGTTGATGGGATCGACCAAGCAGATTCAGTATGGGCAGATTACATTGCTTTGGTCATAACTTCTTCGTTTGAAGTCTGATTGATCCAAAATTTGAAAGGGAACCTCACACAAACATACTAAGACTATCTACCATGAATTGAACATCATCCATGGTCAAAAATCATAACTTTCTAATTTGGAAACATGACTTTCTAAATTGGAAACAACATGGTTTTCATAGCAATACACACCATGGATTCAAGGGAGGAATTAGAGAGAACAAGGCTTCACTCTAATGAAATATCAATAACAAATCAGAGATAAGAACTATCATAAGGATGGATCAAATCATGCTAGGGAAATAAGATCAAACATGCATTCATGAAGATATCCATGATCTCTTTTAGAAAATCAAATAAGGGGATCATAGTATCATTAGAATGAACGGAAATTCATTCACAACCTTGAAGATTGTAGAAGAGGTGTTTGCAAGGATGCAATACCATCTTCATAATCACAGCAAGAGTAAATCAAATAAAAACTAATAGATTACTAACCTTGAATGAGAGGAATCAAAAATTGAAACTTGCTAGAATGCTTAAATCAATGATCAACATAGAAAGCTAGAATGGATAGAATGAATGGGAATTCATTCAAAGAGATGGAATACATTAGATCAGAAGTAAAGACTAAGAATAAACATATCTAACATTGATTAGAAAGGAAAACTACAGTAGGATGATCATGCTGTCCAAAAACATGAAGAATTGAGGAGATTCACCATATGGCTTCAAGGAATGCATAGAGTGATCGGGGGTTCACTCTAAGACAATAGGAGATCAAAGAATAGGTAGTTACAATAGTGTAACACCTTCTCCACAATCAAAACAATAAACTAGAACAATAGAGAGAAGAGATTAGAGAAGATAGAGATATAATATTAACCTTAATGAAGATGAATCAAATTAGAAACAAGGAGGAATGCTTGGGGATCTTCCTTGTCTTGAGGAGGAAGCTTGAGGGTTCTTTCCACGTTCACTAGCAATTGAGAGGCCAAACAGTAGGGTTTAACATGAGGTTGCATTATATAGAGGATCCTAAGATCAAAACTTCCAAAAATAACAAATTCATCATCCGGAGCTGCCTTGGTCGATGGGATCAACCAAGGAGGATCAACCAAAGGGTCTTCCTTCAATAAACTTCTAAATTTTGGGTCTCTAGGGTTAGCTCCGACACTTGAGACTAAATCCAACTTAAGGAAAGGTTTGAACTGACTTTCTTGGGTCTTCTAAACCTATCCATACTGAACTTTGGGTCCCACCTACAGGTCTAATATCCACAAGTCACTTCTTTATCCCAAAACAGATAGGCTGTCCAGGCTAGGTTTAGGGCTGGATTTCAATGTTATATCTCTTATTTAAAAGACAAAGTTAGATAGAGGAAAAGGCTACAACCATGCCAATTGAAGTTCGTGATGATCGGGACGAGGAGATCATGCAAAGACCTAAACCTATGGAAAAGATGGAGAGAATCCAATGGATCCTTTTGAGGAGAAAGCAACCTTCATCGGGTCAGAACAATCTGTAGACTTTAAGGAAAAATTGAAAAAGTTCCTTTGGGAAAATATAGATGCATGGTCAGCTACATATATGCTAGGAATATATTGAAGTATTGCAGAGCACAAACTATGGATTGGACCGAAGGCCAAGCCAGTCATTCAAAGGAGGAGGAACTTCTCAATCGAAAAGCATGAGGCAATAAGAATTGAAGTAGAAAAGAAAAAGGGTTCGGGATTCATTGAACTAATCGAATGTCCAACTTGATTGGCCAACATTGTGATGGTTAAAAAGGTGATCAAGAAGTGGCGAATGTGTACTGACTACACATACTTAAAGAAAGCATGCCTAAAGAATTGTTATCCGTTGCCTATAATTGATCTCCTCATTAGTGCAACTGCTAGCTATGAGACTTTGAATTTCATGGGCACCTACTCAGGACACAACCAAATTCTGATGAACCAGGAGGACAAAAAGTTCACTGCATTCATGACCGATCGAGAAAGCATTTACTAAAAAGTCACACCCTTCGGGCTAAAGAATGCTTGAGCAATGTATTAGAGAGCTATAAACAAAATATTTGATGACTTGATCGGGAGAAACATGGAAGCTTACATAGATGATATGCTCATGATAGTCTTCAATGTTCAAATCATGTAGTAGACTTAACAGAGGTTTTTTCTATACTTAGGAAATATCAGATAAAGCTCAACCCAGAAAAATGTGCCTTCGGAGTATCCTCGGGAAAATTCTTAGGGTTTATGGTTTCCTAAAGAGGAATTGAGGCAAATCCAGTCAAAATTCAAGCTTTGATTAATATGGAGCCACCAAAGACTGTTCAGGATTTACAATGCTTAACGAGATGAGTGGTACTTTAAATAGATTCATCACACAATCGGGAGAACGAGGCTTACCATTCTTCAAGGCTTTGAAGGATCTGAAGGGCAACAAAGAGGCATGATGGACAGAGGAATGCCAAAAGGTGTCCAAGACCCTAAAAGAAATGTTGGGAAAAACATCATTTTATCCCGACCAAAGAAAGGCGAAACATTACAAATATATTTGGCATCTTCGGCTTCAGTAGTAAGTGTAGCACTTGTTTGGGAAAAAGATAAAAAGCAATGGCCAATCTACTACATCAGTCAAGTACTTCTTGATATAGAGACCAGGTATACAAAGATCGAGAAACAAGCCTTGGCCTTAATGATGGCAGCAAGGAAGTTGAGGCCATACTTCTAGGCCCACCCGATTGAGGTATTAACTACTTTCCCCCCTAAAAAAAGGACTTCATAAGTCTGACCTATTAGGGAGAATGGTAGCATGGTCAGTAGAACTTGGTGAATACCAAGTAGATTTTAAGCCTCGAATAGCCATAAAAGCTCAAGCCTTAGATGATTTTGTGGTAGAAACCACAACTCTTGTAGTGGGAGGGGGAAACAAATTACCCTGGTAACATGGGACATCAATGTGGCTGGTTCAAGTAACAAGCAAGGAGCAGGAGCTGGAGTTTTACTGAAGAGCCCAAGAGGATACATCATTCGGTACACATTAAAAACAATGAAGCCGGGTATGAAGCCTTATTGGCTGGCCTTCAGTTGGAAAAAACACTAGCCATCCCAGAGATAACTATTTACAGTGATTCTCAACTCATAGTTAATCAAGTATAAGAGGAGTTTGAGATTAAGGAGCCTCAGTTGCATAAGTATCAAGATATGATACAAGCGCTAAAAAAGGAATTTAAAAAGGTACGAGTCTTTCAGATCCCGAGGAAGGAGATAAAATGGCAGATGAGCTGTCAAGATTGGTGAATGTGAAGGTAAAATCCCTCGAACCTTTGGTTTACATAGAAGAACTCGACTTCCCAAGTATGAGCAAAGATGTGATGTATGTGGAAGACAAACGCTGTTGGATGGACCTGATTGTGGAGGACCTATGAGATGATTGGTTCCCTGATACAAAAGAAGCACAACTTAATAGAATTTGAGCAACAAGGTTTACCATATAGAATGGAAGACTGTATTGAAGATCTTATGTTGGACCATTGCTAAGGTGTTTGGGATTAGAAGTGTGAAATCCAGCCCTAACCTTGACCCAGAAACCATGCTGTTTGTAGCTCCAAAAATTCGAAGTGAAGTAAGAAGTCAACTAAGGACCATCTCAGTGGAAGACATGGTGTTTGACCCAAAACCCATAAAAGTTGATGATGGGGTTCCATACTTGGAAGCTTTGGCAGATATGGAAATAAAACTGCACCTTGATGAAGATGAGATTAGTTGATGGACCTAATGCCTAGTTGGACATGATTTGAAGGCATTCCTCTATACTAGGTAAGTCATATGTTGTGTGAAATCCCACCTAACCCTAATCTTGTTGCTGTGCCAAATGCATACATACCATATGCATTGTTTAATTTATTCTCTGCCATATGAGTTGCCTAGTTTCGTTTGGTAGAAATTTACCCACAAAGCTAATCTATTATCTCTTCTATTTCTTCTAGTGTCTTCTATTCCCTTTGATAGGAGGGTGATCTTAAGTCATTCCCATGAATGATCCTTCTATCCCTGCTATTCTAGAGTAGATCTCCATACAATCTATAACCTTGTGAATTCTCCACAAGATGATTTTGAAAGGAAATCAAGTGTGATCTTCATGATTTGTTAACCCTTCTAAAAGTTCTTGATTTCAAAGCATGTTAGATTTACTCCTTTGTTTTTCTTCTTACAAAAGAATTATTGTTATTTGTTTCTTGTAAATTTCTGGGAGAAGGAAGTCAAGATAAAAGCAAAGTACCTCCATCTCTTTGGAAGCCAAGTACCCTCCCAATTTTGAGGATGAAATTATTTTAAGGGGGGGGGGGGGAAGAATGTGAAATCCAGCCCAAACCTAACCACGACACCCTATCTGTTTTGGGTGAACAAGGGCTTGTTTAATGCTTGACCTAGAGTTGGACCTTAAGTACCGTATTGTTATCCTTAGAAAGTCCTAGGAAGTTAAGTCAGACATCTCCCTTAGTGTAGAATACATGGTGTTTGACCTGAAACCTATGGATATTCATGATACCCGATCTGTCACATCCACCCAGCCGATACCCTATCTGGAATACCCGAGTGTGGGATCCACAGTCCCAAAGATCCAGTATTCGAGGAAATCATCCTCCCACATTCACAATAATATAATCAAGAACAAGATTTAAGCAAATGTTAACTTTATTAATTAAAATGTCAAGACAAGGTTCAAGAATATAATTAGAGTGCGAAAAATGATACCAATAGAATAAATCAAAATGTAGAATGAGGCGGAAACTCATTCCACAACATCAGCGAAAAGTAGATCAAAAGGTTACAAATGGTTCTCGAAAGAAAAAGGGGAATGGACAACTAAAGTCTCAGCGAAACTAATAAATGTCAAAAGAAGGATGGAACGATATCCCATCGCTAGCACTCAAGTGCTAAAGCCGAACTACTCCTGATAAACATCAGTCTCGTACTGATAGTCTTCACCAATGTAGTCACCATAGTCAGTATAGTATGAGTCATCAACCTGGTCTTCATGGTACTGACCATCATAGTCGACAGTAGTAGTATTACCTGCAGAAAAGTCTAACAAAAGATGTTGCAAAAAGGAGTGAGTTCAAAAGAACTCAGCAAGGCAGTTCAATCCATAATAACATAATAACACATGAAAGCAAACCATACAAAATGCAACATGATATGAAACAAAAAATGCAGATATGCTTCTAACTCTATGTATGATGGTCTCTATTGGCAGACATGCTTTAAGTCATAGCACCATACCTCTTTGGGTCGTCAATCACTCCCCCTCAACCATTTAAGATATCTTGGGTCTACGGTGGTAATTGGGTTAAGGCATCCATCTCGGACATTCTGTGGCTGGGGTTTAGATCACGCTCTCTCACATCACCATTGGTCAAGTATTGGCGCATGTTGCATTTTGTATGGTTTGCTTTCATGTGTTATTATGTTATTATGGATTGAAATGCCTTGCTGAGTTCTTTTGAACTCACTCCTTTTTGCAACATCTTTTGTTAGACTTTTCTGCAGGTAATACTACTACTGTCGACTATGATGGTCAGTACCATGAAGACCAGGTTGATGACTCATACTATACTGACTATGGTGACTACGTTGGTGAAGACTATCAGTACGAGACTGATGTTTATCAGGAGTAGTTCGGCTCTAGCACTTGAGTGCTAGCGATGGGATATCGTTCCATCCTTCTTTTGACGTTTATTAGTTTCGCTGAGACTTTAGTTGTCCATTCCCCTTTTTCTTTCAGGAATCGTTTGAAACCTTTTGATCTACTTTCCGCTGCTGTTGTGGAATGAGTTTTCGCCTCATTCTACATTTTAATTTTGTGAAATCCAGCGCTATCCTAGCCCTAACCCGACCCATAAACCCAGGTTGTTTATAGGTTCAAAGACCCGGAGTAAAGGAAGAAGCCAACTATGAGCCATCTCAGTAGAAGACATGGTGTTTGACCCAGAACCCATGGAGATTGATGATGGAGTTCCATACTAGGAAGTCTGTGCAGATCTGGAAAGAAAGTTGCACCTGACTGAAGATGAGATTAGTTGAAGGACTTGGAGTATTATCTGACTTGGTTTGAAGGCATTTCTACACCCTAGGTATGTCACTTGATGTGTGTGTGAAAGCCCTTTAGGTTAGGTGTTCAATTGATCCTCCAATTCTCTATTTGAACTTTGCTGACCTAATTGGTCGACTGACTGGTTGACTGGGCTAGTTGACCAAGCATTCGACCAATAGTGTGTTAAATCCGAGAAACTCCAATTTTAGGGTTTTTCACTCACTATTTAAACACACTTCATGTTTCTTAGTGTCCTCTACCTCCAAAACACTTTGAGAACGTGGGAAGATTTTTTTGAAACTCTCTTCAGTGATTTCGAAGAATTTTCCGCAAGATCTAAAGTCTCTCATCTCCAATCTGCCAATTCAAGGTTAGTAATCTTTCGGTGTTGTGATTTATCATTCTTCGATCTTGTTCTTGTTTGAGATTGGGAAGAAGATGCTGCATTCTTGCAATCATCTCTTTCATAATCTCACTCTTTTCTTTAGGGTTTATGATCAGCATAGAGATCTCAACCCTAATTTTTTGTAAGATCCTTTGGAACCCTAGTTCTTCTTATGGATCTGATTTCTTAGCCGACTGAATCTAATTTTCATGACATACTTGTATTTGATTCTGATTACCTTTTCTTGGATGAGATCTAAATCATTTGTTGTCTTTTCTGTGATTTCCATAATATATTTTTCATCGAATTCTAGGGTTTCACCCAATTGGGAAAACCATGATTTTAAATTTGAAGGTAATGTTTTTAATCATTATTAGTGCCCGATCTTTACCCCCTTAGTGTTAGAATACTATCCTAAAGTTTTCCTCCAAGTTTCGTGAAGTTCCGAACCCTGTAGATTGAGTTTCAAATTAGAATTTCCGTATTTGCTTCGTACTGACTCTGTTGGTCGACTGGTCCAGTAGACCAATCAATTGACCAATGAAGTCAGAAGCTCTGTTTTTCGCTCAGTTTGATTTGTTTGCTCTCTGATCTTTTAGGCTTCTTTCCTAATGTTGTATCTATGATTATTAAGGGTTTAATTGCTAAGTTTGGAACCTCTCTCTTTGATCTTTGGATTATCTTCGACAATAATTAAGGTAAGGACAGTTATTTCATAATAACATAGATCGCGTACTCTTTGGTTTCTACTTTAAGAAACTCTGAGTTTAACTAGTGTTATTGTATTTTATACTTCTGATGTACGACTATAAGTACAGTAGTACTTCATTTATGTATTTTTTCCATTATTCAAGTTTATATGAAATGCCTATTGCTATATATTGTTTAATGATTAGATTATGCTTTTATATTCTCTTTTGTATGAAGAAGTGTTGATTTTGTATGTCATGACTGGTCTGAGAATGTGATTGATTAGGTATGGTTTGGGATTGAGAGGTGTCCTTTTGACACTTCTGTCCTTGGACGTCAACGGAAATAGTATGAGATATTTCTGGAGTCGAGTGACTGAGACTTACCCAGAGAAGTATGGTGCTATGACTTAAAGCATGTATGCCAATAGAGACCAGCATACATAGAGTTTCGATGCATACATACATTATTTGTTTCATATTGCATTGCATCTTGTTATGTTCTGTTGTATGTTATTTATGTTGTTATGAGTTAAATTGCCATGCTGAGTTCATTCGAATTCACTCCTTTGGTGCAATCTTTTTGTTAGATTATTCTACAGGTATTGACTATTATGAAGGACAATACGATGAAGCGGAACCCGATGAAGTGTACTACACACAAGGTGCTGGCATCAATGAAGATCACACTGATGATCCCTCGAGCGATCAAGTTGCGTACTACGATAAGACGTAACGTAGAATTGAAACATCTATGTTGGATTGATGAAGTCCACTATTTTGAAGATGTTATCTATAGGATAGAAAACTCGTAGTTCAGTTTGACTTTCTTTCTTTGCTTTCCTTTAGAAACAACTGTAATTCTTTTTAGACTTACGTGCTACATTCCGCTATAACTTTGGAGTGAGTTTCCGCCTCACTCTACTTCTGTTTGATGTGCTTACATCTGGTATCATTTTCCACACTCTGATTATACTGATATTCATTTCCTGATTTAGATCTTTTGTTTATAATATTAAAACTTGATTATTTTTCTGTTAATGATTATGTTATTGCATATGTGGGAGGATGATTTCCTCGATACTTGATCTTCGAGGCTGTTGATCACACACCCGGATATGCCAGTTAGGGTACCGGCTGGGGGGATGTGACATTTATTCTATTGGTATCATTTTCCGCACTCTGATTGTATTCTTGAACCTTGTCTTGACATTTTAATTAATAAAGTTAACATTTGCTTAAATCTTGTTCTTGATTATATTATTGTGAATGTGGGAGGATGATTTCCTCGAATACTGGATCTTTGGGACTATGGATCACACACTCGGGTATTCCAGATAGGGTACCGGCTGGGTGGATGTGACAGATCGAGTATCATGAATATCCATAGGTTTCGGGTCAAACACCATGATGTATTCTACACTAAGGGAGAGGTCTGACTTGACTTCCTAGGACTTTCCAAGGATAACAACACGGTACTTAAGGTCCAACTCTAGGTCAAATATTAAACAAGCCCTTCTTCACCCAAAACAGATAGGGTGTCGTGGTTAGGTTTGGGCTGGATTTCATATTCTCCCCCCCTTAAAATAATTTCGTCCTCGAAATTGGGAGGGTACTTGGCTTTCAAAGAGATGGAGGTACTTTGCTTTTATCTTGACTTCCTTCTCCTAGAAATTTACGGGAAATAAATAACAATAAGTCTTTTGTAAGAAGAAAAACAAAGGAGTAAATCTAACATGCTTTGAAATCAGGAACATTTAGAAGGGTTAACAAATTATGAAGATCACACTTGATTTTCTTTCAAAATCATCATGTGGACAATTCACAAGGTTATAGGTTGTATGGAGATCCACTCTAGAACAACGGGGATAGAAGGATCATTCATGGGAATGACTTAAGATCACCCTCCTATCAAAGGGAATAGAAGGCACTAGAAGAAATAGAAGAGAGAATAGATCAACTTTGGGAGTAAATTTCTACCAAACGAAACTAGGCAACTCATATGGCAGAGAATAAATCAAACAATGCATATGGTATGTAAGCATTTGGCACAGCAACAAGGTTAGGGTTAGGTGGGATTTCACAATCTCCCCCCTTAAAAAAATTTCGTCATCGAAATTGAAAGCATACCTAGGCTTCCAAAAAGATCATATATAGAGTTAGAAGCATACTTGCATTATTGTCTCATATCCTTTCCATCATGCTTGTTCAGAACTATTTGTAACTGTTTATTGTGATTGAACTACTTGCTGAGTTCTATTGAGCTCACCTTCGGAGGATATGCTTATAGATGATTTTGCAGGTTTAGAAGAGATCCCGTGCGCCAGTGTGGAGGTCTCTTCCTTATGTGATATAGTTGTAGACTCAGTGGGAGAAACTGGAGACCATTGGTACGACTTGTACACTGGTTTGGATCACTTTGATGGCTCCTATTGATAGCAATAGACACATCTTATTCGTCGTTGGGAACGTGAGTTAGATGCTGATCCAAAGATGCAAGTGCACAAACCCAAGGTCAAAAAGATGAAGGTTGAAGAAGAAGATGAAGAACCTATGGAAGAATTTGATTAGACTTAGATTGGCTTAGATATCTTTATTCCTTTACTTCTTATTAAGTTGTAATACTTTAGAGTTTTGACCTAACTTCTGCATTGACCTATAGAGTTATTTTCTACTATATTTCATAGCTATTTTCTTTGATTTGTATCATTTACTTCCACACTCTAATATACTTTGAGATTTATTTTGATATCTTTCTTTGATTGGATTTTTAATATAATTATACAGTGATTATTCTTTGCTTTTGATCATATTATTGTGCAATGTGGAAATATGATCGCCCTGAACTTATCTTTGAAATTGTGAATTACACCTTCGGATATCGCAGTTAGGGTACTGGCTGGAGGGATGTGACAATTCACGCTATAGCATCTCTGCCCTTGTGGCGTGATATCTCTCCCTCTTGTGGCATGTTAGTCTCCGCCTTTGTGGTGTGTTTTCGCCTTTTTGGACGCTTGTGATGGAGGATGCATTTTTCGCATCGTTTGAGCTTATTTTTTACTTTTGTATTTATAACTTTATTTCTAAGGTTTTTTATTGAGATTTACCCATGCCTTAGCCTAGAGGACATTGTCTGTTGCATTTAGGACAGTTTGGTCAAATTTCTCTCCTTGATTTTCAATAACAAAATATTTCTCCATAAAAGATAATAAAAAAAAAAGAGTAAAACTTCATATTTGCTATTTATAAATTATTTCAATTTTAAAAGAAAGAAGGGTAAAATGGATATTTAATATATTTGTTAACCGATGACATCATTATTTAACCCCAACACTTAACACTAGGGGGCATTTGTAATTGATTTTTTTTTTCAAGAGTAGCAGATGTAATTGATTCACAATCTAGGGGGTCTATATGTAATTTGCCCTATATTTCATGAAACTATATTCCCATTTCTTGATGTTTCTTTACCAATTGAAATCTCTAGTTTTGGTGATTCTGAGTTATGTTCCTCTAATGGAGTGGTGGAGTATTTTAAACCTTCAGTGCGAATTTCTTCTTCATAAAATCATTCCTCTGTTGTATGCTATGGTAAATAACTGTAGCATATATATTCTAACTATACGCCACAGTAAATTACCGTGGTATATAGTATAGTTATATGCTACGGTAAAATTACTGTAGTATCTAGTATAACTCTATGCTACGGTCAGTTACCATAGTTACAGTAGTATATAGTATCGTTATATGCGGTAAAGTACCGTAGTATATAGTATAGTTATATGCTATGATAAAATTACCGTAACATATAGTCTAAATGACTTTATTGAATTTGGATCAGATTATTTGCCAATAATGAATTGCCATGGTATATATTCTTATTGTTATTCCCCAATATCGTAGGGCAAGTAACAGTAATATTACCGGACTTTTACCGTAACAAATAGTTAATCTATTATTAAGGGAGGAAAAAACTCTGGTATATATTTTGGTTTTTGGCACGATAATAAATACCGTAGCATATAATGTAATTGTTAGTTTTTTTTTTGTAAAATAGAAGGAATTTGAAATCCACTATTTGCTCCGGTAATTACCGTAGCATTTATCCAATCTATTATTACGGGTGTTTGCAACCATAGTATATAGTGAGTTTTTTGCCACGATAAATTACTATTTGCCACTGGAGTTTTTTGCCACTGTTATTTATTACCGTGGCAAATAGCCCTTAAATATTACGGTTTTTTGTTTCCGTAACAATAGTTGGACTTTTTACCATGGTAGCCGGTGTCCGTGGCAAAAGCTTTGTCGCAATTGACACCTTTTCTTGTAGTGTCAACTAATACTTGTTTAGTAGTTCCATTTGGTTTGTCCACAACCCAATGGGCCATTCTGTGGTCGCTAGGGCCAAGGCTGGTATACATAAGCCCAACCCACGGATGCCCCTATAATTTATGAAATTCTACAGAGCCCAAATCTATTAGGTTGCTTTAGGGCCTGTTTGGTTACATGAGTCTGGAGATTTCAAATATCTAGAGATTTCAAATCTATAGATTTCAAATCTATGGAGTTATAATTTATAAAATTAGATGTTTGGTTGTGGAATGAAATCTGTGGATTCATCCTAAAAAACTATTTGATCGACGTGATTTTTGTGAATGTACAAATGTATAGCTTTTTTGAAATCTCTGGATTTCACCCCTTACCCATAAATCTACAGATTCACGTTTTTAGTGTAAAAAGGTGAATCTCTAGATTTCATGAATCTAGAGATTTTTACAACCAAACTGGTATAATTCTCAGATTCATGAATCCAGAGATCTGAAATCTCTAGACTCATGTAACCAAACAGGCCCTTAAAGAATCCTGGTGGCTTTTCAAGACGAAATGGATGCTTTATATGCTAATTACGCTTGGTCATTGGTACCTCGTACGCTTGAAAGAATACTGTCACATGCAAATGGGTTTTTAAATCTAAGCTTAAGGCTGATGAATCCTTTGGAATGCGTTAAGGCCTGTTTGGTAATTCGCAGTTTTACTTAACAGGGAGGAGGGGTGGATTTTTATGAAACCTTCAGCCCAGTTGTTAAACCAGGGTATATTCGGTTAGTTTTGTGCATTGCTACTGTACTTCATGGTGGCTGGTATTTCTATTCGATAATAAAAATGTGTTTCTTCTTGGGTGACGACACCGGTCTATATGACTCAACTGATTGGTTTCATTTATTTTTCTAGACCTCGATATGTTTGTCAACGTCATTGCTCTCTATAAGGACGCCAAGCCATGGGAGTGTGGTTTGACAAATTTAGCCAATTTTTATTCAACTTTGGGTTTGTGTATAGCACCTATGACAATTTTATGTTTGTCTATCGGATTAATTGACACATCATGTGGTTACTTCTTTATGTTGATGACATACTCTTTACCGATAATGATTTAGTTTTTCTGCAACAATTCATCTCACTTTGGGTCTTTGTTACTATGAAGGATCTTGTCGAGCTTCATTAATTTCTTGGGGTTAAGGTGAAAAACACTAATTCTAGGTTGTTTTTGTGACAAATTAATTACGTTACTTTGTCGAGCACATACAGAGGACATTAAACCAATGATTACGCCCATGGTCATAGGTCTTCGCCCTCTTTGGATTCTTCTACACTATTTGTGAATGTTAAATTGTATAGAAGTATTGTTGGTGGTTCTCAATATTTTGACCATGATCTTTGTGATTTCCAATGGTTGACCATGGTCAACGAGACTCGATCTTTTTTATGCAATGAATCCAGTTTGCCACTCCATGCGTTTGCCACTCCATGCGTTCACCGACCATTGCAAATTGTTTTTCCTTGATTAAAAGAACTCTATGGTACGCAAAAGCAACTTTCACCATGGGGCTTTTTATTCATCGGCATAGCTCTTTTACAGCTTTATGGATTCTCTAATGCCTACGGGGCTGGTTGTCCTATCACTCAGCAATCCACCATTGGATTTGTACTTTACTTGGTGCAAATTATATATCTTGGAATGCCAAGAAACAGCTCATCGTTTCACATTCTAGAATGCTCACTTGGATAAGCTTCTTACTTCGAGACATAGGAGTGCTTTAGCCTCAGCCTGCCATTTTATATTGTGATAATGTTAGTACGCTTCACATGACAGTCAACCTGGTGTTCAATACCCGCACTAAACATATAGAGTTTGATTATCACTTCTTATAGAAGGAAGTGGCTGTTGGCCATTCGGTTACACCCTTATGTGTCATCTCAACATCAGTTGGCTGATATGCTCACAGAGCCCTTATGCCGTGAGGAATTTAAGGGCCTGTTTGGTTACTTGAGTCTGTAGATTTCAAAAATTTAGAGATTTCAAATCTACAGACTTCAAATCTCTAGAGTCATGGTTTGTAAAATTAACTGTTTGGTTAGTTTGAATTTTTGGAATGAAATTTCTAGATTTATTCTAAAAAAATATTTATTGAATTATGGTTCAAATCTTTAACGCTTTGATAGTATGGGTGAAATCTCTGGATTTCACCTCATACCCATAAATCTACAGATTCACGTTTTTAGTGTAAAAATGTGAATCTCTAGATTTCATGAATCTAGAGATTCACACAACCAAACAGGTAAAAATCTCCCATTTGTGAATCCAGAGATTTCAAATCTCTGGATTCGCGTAACCAAACAGGCCCTAAAGGAATTTGCGCCAAACTTGACCAAGTTTGAAGGGGATGATAGCCTAAAGCAGATTTAGCCACGTGTAACCTATGTAATGTATATATATTTATACTCTGATGTACATAACAATTATTGAATAACGGATTACATCTCCTCACAATAATTTCGTTTTGTTTTCTTTCATCCACAGTCCTTGTTGATCATCTGAAGGAACTTTTGTTTTTAAGGTAACAGATTACTATACAAGGCATTTCATTCTGGGATTTTATGTACTTAAGCTGTAGAAAATAAAAATCAATCCACTGTCTTTACCGTGTCACCGGACTCCAACTCGATACCTCCTATTACATCTTCATCAGGAATGTATTGGCCCCAGTACCAGTGTTTCTTCCACACCCTTGACATCTCTTCAATGGGAACCCCCTTCGTCTCAGGCAACAAGAAGTAGATGAAGAGGGTCATTATTAACACCCAAGCAGCGAAGAAGATGAAGAGACCATACTTCATGTGGCAAAGCATTGTCAAGAACACCTGCGCTATGATGAAGGTGAACACCATGTTCACTGCTACATTTAAACTCTGTGCAGCTGATCTTATCTCCAATGGGAATATCTCACTTGGCACCAGCCATCCCAATGGACCCCATGACCACGCGAAGGCCGACACATAGACACAGATGAAGAACACCAAAGCAATGGCGTATCCCTGGGAAATAGTAGCTTGCCCAGTCGATCCAAGTGCCACAGCAATTAGAATTGCCACAATGATCTGTAAGGGTTGAAATAAACATAAGAATTGTATATAAGGATATTTGAAATCTATTTGAAAGAAAAAAGATCTCAAACAATTGGTGTACGGAGATTACTTTTGAAGCAATGATAAAAATTGACAGACTCTCCATGGAGAGAGAAAACAGTGGGATGCACACAAACTTATATAGATCATTAGCTCAGAAGCATGGTACCTCATCGCTGACACGGGGCAAAATTTCGAGGTGTCGCTGGGGGGTGATACGATACCCCCTAGCAACACCGACTTAACATTAAGTCGACGATATATCTCCGATTTCTGGCGATATATCGCCGACAGTCAAAAACTTGACCTATGTCGATCCACCAATCGTTTGACAACCACCAGCGGTGATATTGCAGAGGTCAAGAGAGGGAGGGAGAGGCACACAGACAGACAGGAGGGTTCATTGCGTGCTTCAGCCCCCTGATCAAACTAGAATTCTTCTTAGACCGAAGCCATGGATGGCTTCCACCCCAACCCAAACCCCTCCACGGCTTTGAAAAAAAAATGCAAAAACCCTGACTCTCCATCTAGGTCCTCTCCCATTCCAGATCCAATCCCAAAAAGTGAAACCCCAGGTGACGATCACAACGCCACCATCTACCGCCAAGACAACCTCGAAAAACCAGCCACCGGAGGAGGAGGAGATCGAGTGTTTTGGGATGGCTGACGGCAAGTATCCCTGGTAAGGAGAGAAATTTGCCACCGGAGGAGAAGGAGGAGATCAAGTGGTTTGGATGGCTGACAGCGAGTATCCCTGAGAAGTAGAGAAAGTTGCCACCGGAGGAGAAGGAAGATATCCTGACGGCGATTAACCCTTAAAGGAGAGAGTTGTAGTCTTGCAGATAAACCGTGGAACTGTAAAAGACTGAACTGAAGACGGTTTTAGTATTTAGGTTTAAAAAAATTAACATTTAAGTTTTAAAAAATCGGGCGACTTTTGGTGACATGTCGCCAGGGTCCGACACGGCGACATGGGCCGACCTGTCGAACCTTGCTCAGAAGGAGTTTTTCTATCTTAAAATTATTTAGGACAGGAGGTGTGGCAGAAGGTATCATGCGCTGCAAAATATAATTTTTGCGTCATATTTTTTCTTCGTCCTACAAATGATCATTTACCAAAAAAGAATAACAAATAAATAAATAAATTATATCTGAAAATTTACCTGGGAGATGAACATTTGGATTCCACCCTCGAGGAATAGCTTTCTTCTACCCCAGTTATCACACAATGCAATGGAGATGAGAGTGGCAACGACATTGACGACACCGGTGATTACCGCGGACATAAGTGATGCATCGGAAGCGAAACCAATAGTCTTGAAAAGGACTGGAGCATAGAACATGATGACGTTAATGCCAGTTAACTGTTGGAAGAAGGGAATGCAGAGGGCCATGGTAAGGTGAGGTCTGTATTTGCGCTGCAAGATGTTTCTCCATGGATACTCAACCTTCTTTGATGCCTCACTAGCTGCTATCATATCTTCAAACTCTTGTTCCACGTCTTGGGTACCACGAATGCGTTGGAGTTTCTCTTTGGCTTCGTCTTTCAAGCTTCGCTCAATGAGGGAGTTTGGGGTGTCAGGGAGGAAAATGGCTCCGATAGTCATAATGGCAGCAGGGACACAAGCACCACCTAAGCTCACACGCCAGCCCCAACCACCAGCAATCTGAACCGTGAAGTAGTTGATAATGTTGGCAGCAAGGATTCCCAAAGTAGTCATGAGTTGGAAAACCATGTTTAGAGCACCACGATACTTGTAAGGAGCCATCTCCGAGAGGTACAGTGGCACTGACTGCAATGAAAAAAACAAGAGTTATTTATCTTAAGCTAATTCAATAAAAATTGATCGCTTGAGACTTCAAGCAGCCTTAAATCCTTTAGTCTAAGTGAGCAGCCATCCATCAGCCAGCTCTTAATGAGCGCCTCATGTCTTCTATGAATTTTCAATCATTGAATTACTCAGGGTTACATTTGATTGATGAATCATATTGATTAGGCTGGCTTAAAAATATTATAATCCAAGCGCTCGTTGAAAGTGCCTGATGGATGAACGCTTACATGGAATCTTCATAAGAAGATTGCTCCCCCACCCTCCCCAAGCTATGCTTTTGCCAAAAGGAAAATTATCCTAAGTAAAATATTTCAACACATTAGTTTCATAGGCATATATAATTTCTCTAAACATTAATATAATGTGCAATTTATGTTGTTTTGTTTTCAATTGCATGCAAAAGTAATTATACATCCAACGAGTGGATTTAGTCTCACATCAAGTGTGTGTTGTGTATCCAGCGATATATTTTTTGGTCAAATATTTCAATCAATCATGATCGAAGAAAAATCTAAATATGAATTCGAATCTTCTCAAGAAGTCAAACCAAGGGAAGAGCAGCATAGTAAATGCCAGATAAAATGAAAGCAATTTGTATATATTATTTTGTTTTATAATTGCAAAATGACGAAAGGTGATGTTACTGAAAAAATCACACCATAAATACATGAGATCCTTTTTAACCCTTAAGCTTTCACACTAGCTAAATGTATATGTGAAGAGTCAAAATTTCCATTTCTCTATGGATAATTCTCCCTGGATTCTTTAGCATTATATATTTAGGGACATCTGTTTTATCACTATTCAGAAGTGGTTTACTCCCTTCTGAATATGTAGTGGAGAAGATCAGGAAAGGATTGATGGTAGATGACCCCAATTCACGACACAGGATCTATCAAACCATAGTGAAAATTGGGGTGGACTGTTCTCCGTCCAATTCCTGAGATGCCAATGAGGCAAAATGATTGCTCCACACTGATGGAATCATGCGATACCGACACATAAAAGGCAGAAAGAAACCAATAGAAAGAATTAAACAAGCTAAAGCTCCCTTAGAGTCAGGGCGAACCCTTGTCTTATATTTAAATTATATGTAAAAGGCTACTCCCTGAAAATGAATTTAAGGGGTATGTGAACTGGCCTACGTTCCAAAAAATTATAATAATTATAAATAAATAAATAAATAAAAGACAACTAAAGCTACAACACGCATGAAACCATGAGATACCAACAGAAAAACTAAAGCTTCTACGGGCAAAGAAGTCAAACTCTACTCACCTGATTACCAAATCCAACACCGAACCCCAGTAGGATTCTTCCAACGATAAGCATAGCAATATTCTGAGCACCAGCATTGATAGCAGCACCAGCAAAGAAAATCGCACCTCCAAAGAATATAGATATCCTCCTCCCAAACTTCCTGGTAATGGTGGAAGCGAACAGGGAAGATACCAGAGCAGCGAGGTAGAGAGAGGATGTAAACAAGGTTAGAATCTGACTGTCAAATTTGCAGTACTGATTTGTGGAAGTATCGCTCGTCTCTTGAGTGTAAACAGTAGGGAAGAACTGGCTCAGAAATGAATTCATAGATGTCACTCCACCTAAAAACCATCATAGCTTCCATGGATTAAACAAAACAATCCAAAAAATAATATATCAACGGCACTGAAAGTACAGGAAGATGATCTGTTCTTACCGGAAATACCGATATCATAACCAAAAATCAGACCACCAGAAGATCCAATGATACAAGCCAAGATCACGTATGGGGTGAGCCTACCAGAGTAGTTCTTGCCCGCCCCAGGGGCGGAGATAATAACTCCACCTGCCATGCTTTCTTTCCTTCTTTCACCTTCAGCTTTGCAAAGCGAAACAGAAGGTATTGCACAGAAGATATCGAATAGAACCAGAGAAGAAGAAAATGATGGCAGAATTCTTGGTTGGAAGAGTTGAAGGGGGGATTAAATTCATAGAAAGAAATGAGATTTTATTTATACTTACCACAGCGTCTTTCCATTGTTGAATTAGTCCTAGTTCCCATTCAATATCCACTTGGGGGTTGGGGGATGGCCGATGGGGACAGACCCGACCCCACATGGAGTGTAGGCTCCATTCTTACAGCAATGAGGTTTCGATCAGATTCATATTATTTTTCACAGATCCTAAAGAGATTCAAATTCTTGACAACATTCTTAAACGAATAATTTATTTATTATTTAAAATATATCTTTTTAGAAGTGAGTACTTTATTTTTAATTCAATTTGGTTTCTTCACTCATTTACTTGATCATGCTTTTATTTGTAATTCCCAGAATATAAATATTTCCTTTTGCATCGAAAGGCCAAGGAAACATTTCAGATTCCGGCCTATACATAGGCCCACAAGTTACAAAGGAGACAGATACTGTGTGTGCCATAGACTTGCTTACAGTAAGCAAGGAACGCATGGATCTTGATTTCAAAACTTTCAAACTTAAACTTAGAATGATTTTTTTTTTAATTAATCATGCATCTAAATTTTGGGTCAAGAGATTAAAATTATTTTTATAATTAAACATAAATCATGTTGAAAAGCAAGCTTTAACCCATGTTCACACAATATTTAATTTGTTTGTGCATTTCTTTTTCTTTAGAGTTCAAAAGAATGATACATTGACACTCCTAAACTTAAGTTCCCACGAGGTTATTTTAAACATAGATTGCGTGAATCTTAGTTTTTATTTTGGGAATTTCTTAGATTCACTACTATAATTGTATTTTCTTATATTTATATTACTGCTGTAAGTATTTCAAGTACAATAGTAACATGTTAATGTATTTCTTTTTATTATGAATACTTATTATTGTCATATACATATGCGATTGATCATGTTTATATGTATCTTTCTATATGATAAGATATTGGTTATGTATGTTGTGACTGAATTGGGAATGTGATTGAATAGGTATGATTTGGGATTGGGAAGTGTCCTTTTGACATTTTTGTCCTTAGACATCAGTGGGAATAGTATGAGATATTTCTGATGGTGCCTTTCGACACTTTCCCAGATTATTGATTGTTATACATAGGGCTTATCTAGCGGTGTTTAGCTAGGAATACCTTGTTATATTAGACCCAATTCAGAAGGGTATTGAGACCAAACGACCCGTGGTAGCAATGGGGATTTGTGGGCCCTCAAGATCGGTAACCAACCCGTGAGAGAACATGAGTTACATTGTGGATACTCGTGAGAGGCCATTTATTGGTAAGGTTGCAAATAGTAGACTTGGGCTCATGGGCACTCAAGACCAGTGAGTTATATCCGTGAGAGGACATGAGAGCTTCTCGTCTATTATTTGTGAATGACCAATAGGGTTGATGAGTCCGTAGTCCGGGACTATGCTTACTCTAGTGAAAAGGATACCGGAAAGGATCGCCCGGGGCGAGGAATGGACGTATCTGGGACCGAGTTGATATGACTAAGTAGAAGACTTGCATTGGGCTAGGCTTTACCCTGACATGCGCCAATACTTAGACCAATGGTGATGTGAGAGAGAGGTGACCTAAACCCCCAACCAAGGAATGTCCAAGAGGGATGCAAGACCCAACTACCACCGGCAGACCCAAGATGCCAAGATGGCTGAGGGGGAGTGATTGACCTTCCTAAAGAAGTATGGTGCTATGACTTAAAGCATGTCTGCCTATAGAGACCAGCATACATAGAGTTAGACTCATACATGCATTGTCTGTCTCATTTCATATCACATTATGCTATGTTTATGCTATCATGTTATTTTTGCTGTTATGGAATAACTTGCCTTACTGGGTTTCTTTTGAAACTCACTCCTTTTGTACAATATCTTTTGTTAGATTACTCTACAGGAATTGGTGACTATGAAGGCCAATATGAGAAAATTCAAGCTGAAGAAGCATACTACACGCAAGGTGTTGGCAACTATGAAGATTACGTTGATGATCCCTCGAGTGATCATACTTTATACCATGATTAGCCCTACCATGGAGTGGGAGCGTCTGAGCATGATTGATGAAGTCTATGTTTATGAAGACGTTCTTTATAAAGTAGAATAGACTCTAGCTTAGTTTGATTATATCTTTCTTTCTTGTCTTTAGAACTAGTTGTAATCTTCTTTTGACTTTCGATCTACATTTAGCTGTACTCGTGGAGTGAGATTCCGCCTCACTCTACATTTTGATTTATATATATATATATATATATATATATATATATATATATATATATATATATATATATATATATATATATATATATATATATATATATATATATATATATATATATATATATGAATATATTGGTATCATTTTCGCACTCTGATGATTATTTTGTTACTTTGTTTTGATTATTTAAATAATATTGTTAACCTTGATTTAGTCTTGTTCTTGATTATATTATTGTGAATGTGGGAGGTTGATTTTCTCGATATTAGATCTTTTGGACTGTGGATCACACACTCGGGTATGCCAGATAGGGTACCGGCTGGGTGGATGTGACAATATGCATCATCGGCTTGCGCTTCGTAGTACTGGCCTTCATACTCGTTAGTACCTGTAGAATAATCTAACAACGATGTTTGGAAAAAGGAGTGAGTTCAAAAGAACTCAGCAAGGCAAGTTATATCCATAATAAATCAATAAAGCATGATGGCACAACAAAATATGATGCAAAATGAAATGAGACAGACAATGCATGTATGAATCTAAATTTATGTATGATGGTCTCTATTGGCAGACATGCTTTAAATCATAGCACCATACTTCTTTGGGTAGGTCTCAAGTCACTCTCCCTCAACCATTCCAGTATCTTGGGTCCTCTGTTGGTAATTGGGTCCTGCATCCCTCGGGACATTCCATGGCTGGGGTTTAGGTCATCGCTCTCTCACATCACCATTGGTCTAAGTGTTGGTGCATGTCAAGATAAAGCCTAACCAAATGCAAGTCATCTACTTGGTTATATCAAGTTAGAGTTAGATACGTCCATTCCTCGCCTCGAGCGATCCTTTCCGGTATCCTTCTCACTAGAGTCAGCGTATCCTATGGCTCCAACCAACTTGGACTATGGACTCATCAACCCTATTGGCCATCCAAAAATAATAGACGGGAAGCTCTCATGTCCTCTCATGGATATAACTCACTGGTCTCGAGCGCCCTTGAGCCCAAGTCTACTAAATGCAACCCTACCAATGAATGGCCCCCACAATGTGATTCATATCCTCTCACGGATATAACTCACCAGTCTTGAGTGCCCACAAACCCACATTGCTACCACGGGTTACTCGGTCTCAATACCCTTCCGAATCGAGTCTGATATAATAGGGACATCCTAGCAAAACATTGCTAGACAAGCCCTAGGTATGACAACCAATAATCCATTGATGTCCAAGGACAAAAACATCAAAAGGACCTACAAACAACAGGGTTTCCGAGTCAAGGTTAGGGCTGGATTTCACACTTTTTGTAAGAATTATTTTCCTAAGTGTGTGAAGGATGCAAAAGAGTCGAAGTTCATGGCTCTTGTGCAAGGAGTATCAGCAGAAGTTCGATGAACTATTTTTCTTCGCTCTTGAGTCACTGAAAGCAGATTGAGCAAAGGCGAAAAGTTATTCAAAGAACTTAGACCCTCAATCAAGACATGTCTCACTATTTTGCTAATTGAGAGTTATGCACTGATTGTTCAAAATTCAAAGAATGTTGAAGAGTTAAAGAAGGAGCATTACCGTCTCTAGAGATTCTTGCAAAGTAGGAATCATAGCTATGTGGAAAGCACTGGCAAGAAGTTTGCTAGACCTACACCATACCCCACCCGACATTTCAGCCTAGGAATGTGGGGCAAAGTTTTGGGAATGCTCAGACTGGACAACAGAATCCGAATAGTGGAAACAAGCCAGCTAGGAATGTTCAAGTCTCCAGGCTAGTCTATGCTAATCCTAGGCCTTGGAATCAGAGACCGCCGATGGCAGTGACTACTACTACTACACCAAGAGATCCTATCTATTTCTTCTGCAAGCAAACTGGACATATTGCCCACACTTGCCCTCGAAGAAATGCTTAGCTAGCAACAACTGTGGTTAAGACTACACAAGACCCTCCTACAGGAAAAGTGTTTAGCATTACTTGGATTGAGCAGGATATGAGTCATGATGTTGTAACAATCTATGCTACTTGTTGCTTCAGTACCTACTTTTGTACTATTTAATATTGGTGCATCTCACTCTTTCATATCATTTGCATTTGTAAGAAGTACTTCTGTGACACCAAAGAGTTTATCTAGATGTTTGATGATTAGTACACCTACTAGATCAGTAGTACAGTTAGATCAAGTAGTTGAAGCTTGCCCTGTCATTGTTTGTGAAATGAATTTTGAAGCCGATTTGGTACTCGTAGATATGAAGGATTTTGATGTGATTTTGGGAATGGATTGGTTGACTGCTCACAAAGCAATTATCCTCTATTCTTTGAGAAGGGTAAAAATTCTTATTGATGGAAATTCAGCCTTTGAATTTTAAGGTGATCAAGGACAGCTTAGTAGAAAGACTTTGACTGCGGTGATGCAAGTGAATGCATTGGTTGAAAGTGCGTCACTTAATGCTTCATCTGGAAGTGAGAACAAGAAGGAAAAGAAGCTTGAGGAAGTCAAGGTGGTGAATAACTTCGTGGATGTTTTTCTGGAAGACTTGTCAGGTTTGCCTCCAAAAAGAGAGCTTGAGTTTACCATAGAGTTGATTCCAAGAGCCGCTCCGGTATCAAAAGCTCCATACCAAATTGAAGGAACTATAAAATCAAATGAATGAGTTCTTAGATAAAGGTTTTATACAGACAAGTGTATCACCTTGGGGAGCTCCAGTTCTATTAGTGAAGAAGAAAGATGGTAGCATGCATCTATGCATTGACTATCAGGAGTTAAACAAGCTGACCATCAAGAACAAGTATTCGCTGCCCAGGATTGATGATCTCTTCGATCAGTTGAAAGGTGCAATAGTGTACTCGAACAAGTATGCTTCTAACTTTATATATGATGGTCTCTAGTGGCAGACAATCATTAAGATAGAACACCATACTCCTCTGGGTAATCTCAGTCACTCTTCCCTCAACCATCTCAATATCTTGGGTTCTCCATAGTAATTGGGCCAGGGCATCCATCTCGGACATTCTATGGCTGGGGTTTAGGTCACCACTCTCACTCCACCATTGGTATGAGTATTGGCGCGTGTCAGGGTTATACCTAGCCCAATGCATAGTCATCTACTGAGTCACATAAACTCGGAGTCAAATACCTCCCTTTTGTGCACTAGACAGTCCGTTATGGTATGATAGCCTCCCTTCGTGCCTAGGCCGTCCGTTTCGGTACCTCCCTCCCTAACGTCACGGTATCCTATGTCTCCAACCAACTCGAACTATGAACTTTTAACCCTATTGGTCATCCACATATAATAAGCAGGAAGCCCTCATGTCCTCTCACGGGTGAGTTACCTGTCTTGAGCGCCCATGAGCCCAGGCTTATTATGTGTGACCCTACCAATGAATGGCCCCCACAATGTGATTGCGTCCTCTCACGGGTTGGTTACCGGTCTTGAGCGCCCACAATCCCCTTTGCTGCCACGGGTCACTCGGCCTCAATACCCTTTCTAATGGGGTTGGATATGACGGGGTTTCCTAGCCAATTCATCTAGACAAGTCCTAGGTATGATATCCAGTAGTTACGGAAAGTGCCAAGGGGCACCATAGGAATGCGTCCCATACCACCTCCACTGGTGTCCAATGACAGAAACACCAAATGGGCGTTCCCCATTCCACAACCACACTTAGGCAATCACAACATATCATGATTCCATAAATATCACAATAAAGTCCAACTCACAGTTGAATCAATCACATTCATACAAGTATGCAATTTACATAATGAAACATATTCTAGAATTACAGAAGTATAACATTATAGAAAAAAAATACTATTACAGTAGCTAGCACTTGCATATGAATTCTAGCATATCAAAGCATGTAACCGTGTTAATTGTGAGCGTACACACCTTGTAATCGATTTGTAATCTCCGAAGAAAAGAGATCAAAGGGTAGGTCCAAAGTCACCAAAATAACCCTGATAAAACAAGTATAGAACATAAGGAACAAACCCTAATGATTGGAGATGAAAAGAGGACAAAATAGAGAAAGCTGTTGTCCAAGTGCCCTTTGGTCGCCAAGCTAGGCGACAAAGCCTGGTGTATGGATAGTAAACTTCAATTTTGGTTGAAAACTCATCGTTCAAGTTCAAAACACTGTGAAATTAATAGGAAAATTCTGAAATAGTATAGGAAGACTATATAGCATGATCTAAGAATCTAGCATGGTCATTGGAATAGAAATCTATAGGATCACATAATAGGCTTAATCCGAAATCAGTCTGTAGATTTCACGAATAGACTAGAATGAACAAGGATTCATTATAGAGATAAAAGAAATAGTAGATCATAGTTGGAAATTCTCTTAAGAATAGATCTAGCATAGATTAGAGGTTAAACAACACAAGTATAATTAAGATCATGAAGATTATACTAGGTTTAATACCGAAATCACACTGTGTTGTCCACGAAAAGAATAGAGTGAATGGGAAATTCACTCTAAGACTATGAGGATCAGAAATTAGGTCATCAGTAGTATAAGACCTTCCTCACAATCATAATAATGGGTTGAATCAGAAGAGAGAATAAATCTAAAGAGAATAGAAGCGAATGCTAACCTTGCGAAAGAAGATTCAATGGAGGAATCTCTCACGGATACTTGGGATCTTCCTTGGCCTTGAAGAGGAATCTAGGGTTCTTCTCACATTCTCCAATAGCTTAGAAGCAAAGTGGGTTGAATTAGATCGAAGTTTGTATATATAGGGCTCCGAAAACCAGATTTTTCAAAAAGTGACAATTCTGCCCTGGACTAGCTTTGCTCGCTTGGGGTGACCAAGGCAATTGACCTAGGCAATGCCTTTTGGTCTCCGAAAACCACAAGCTCTGCTTGGGTCCTCTTCCAACTTAAGAGAGAGATTAACCCGACTTTATAGGACCTTCCGAAGGTGTCATCACTGTACTCAAAGTCCATCTTCCAAGTCCATCATCATTCAAGCTACATCTTTTATCAAAGTCAGTTAGGGTTTCCATAATAGTATCTTCATTATTGACCTCCATTGGTTCTAGGTCAGATCTAATGGGTTCAAATGAGAGGGTTCACAACTGTCTTCTACCTTGACTTTGGGTCTTCGGACCTACAACATAAATTTTCAGTTTAGGGTTTTGAGGGATTTTACAAGGTTGCCCTATTTTGACGTTGTTTCATCTTTGATTCTGTAGGGTTTGTTCCTAATACTTAATACTTGTATGATTAGAGTTTCTTTGGCAACTTTGAACCTATCCTTTGATCTATTCTTCGAAGATTTTGAATTGAAATTAAGGTAAGGACGTTCACTTACAAATAGCATGATTTACTTTCTATTTTGAGAGCATGACCTTATTTACTATTTTTAGGACTTATGCATGATGGATATGCCTCTGTAACTTCAATATGATATTCATGTTTGTATAAATGTGAATACTGGAATATGAGTGGACTATGATATGATGTTATATATGGAATCATATTGTAATGTGATTGCTTAAGTTGTGGTTCTGGAATGAGAAATGTCCTTTTGGTATTTCTGTCATGGGATATTAGTGGAGGTGGTATGGGAGGCTTTCCTATGGTGCCCCTTGACGCTTCCCATAATTACTGGATGACATACCTATGATTTGTCTAGATGTGTTTGGCTAGGAAACCTTGTCATATTTCACCCTATCGGCATGGGTATTGAGGCTGAGTGACTCGTGACAACAATGGGGATTATGGGTGCTCAAGACCAGTATCTGATCCGTGAGAGGACATAATCACATTGTGAGGGCCATTCATTGGTAGGGTTGCACATAATAAGTCTAGGCTCATGGGCGCTCAAGACCGGTAGACAACCCGAGAGAGGACATGAGAGCTTCCCATTTATTATATGTGGATGACCAATAGGGTTGAGAGTCCGTAGTCTGAGTTGGTTGGAACTATAGGATACGATGACTATAGGGGGAAAGGTAGTAGAACTGACTACCTGGGGCACGGAAAGGAAGTATCCGACCTCGAGTCTGATATGACTTAGTAGATGACTTTCATTGGGCTATGTATAACCCTGACATGCGCCAATACTCATATCAATGGTGGAGTGAGAAAGTGGTGACCTAAACCCTAGCAATGGTGAATGTCAAAGATGGATGCCCTGACCCAACTATGGCAGAGAACCTAAGATACAAAGATTGTTGAGGGAGAGTGACAGAGACTGCCCAGAGGAGTATGGTGTTCTATCTTAATGCAAGTCTACCAATAGAGACCAGCATGTTAGAGTTAGAAGCATACTTGCACATTATCTCATATCATCTTGCATCATGCTTTGTACTTGAATATTGATTGTAGTGGTTATTTATAGTTGAACTACTTGCTAAGTTCTTTTGAGTGCACCCTTCGAGGACAACGTTTTAGACTTTGCTGTAGGGGTAGATGACGCCGAGACCCCGGAGTCCAAGACCACGGCGAGTGATCAGTATGGTCTACAAGATTTTGGCGATCCTAAACATCATGGTGAAACATGTCCATGTGATGACTAAACATACCAGGATTAGTCCGATCTTGGAGCTGGAGTGTCCCGTGCAAGAGACGGAGATCTTCGAATTTAAATATTATCTTATGGACAAGGAAACTTATTATGAATAGTTTTTAAATTAGTTTATAGCCTTCTTCGATTATTTTTAATACATTAGATTCGATCTACCTTCCGCATTTGATTTTAGAGTTTATTTTCACTATACTCTATACTCTGATATTACATTGGTATCATTTTTCACACTCGGTTATTCTTTTGTGATCCCTTCTGAGATTTGCTCATTGATTATTTCTTTTTAATTACATTAATACAGTGATTTGCTCTTGCTCTTAGTTATACTATTGTGCTATATGGGAGGATGATTGTTGAGAACTAATCTTCAGGGCTATGGAGCACACCTCTAGGTATTGCAGTTAAGGTACCAGTTGGGGAGATGTGACACAATTAGCTTCTCACGACACCATTAACCTGGGCCAAATGTAGAACTGGTTCTCACCCCAACTTTATTATTAAACTAAGTTCCAATTTGGTAACATTTTGGGAACAACATATGTAATATCCAGCTCTATTCTAACCTTGACCCTGACCCGATCAACTGTTGTATTCAGGTCCGAAGACCCGAAGCGGTGGAAGAAGAGATTTATGGACCATTCTGATTGATGATCATGATTCGGAGACTGAGCCCATGGACATTGACAATGATACCCCTTGCTTAAATGCATTGTCGGTGTTTAAGGAAAGTCTGCGCATCGGGGAAGATTAATATAGTTAATGTACCAAATGACCTCCTGTGCACAATTCGAAGGTATTCCCAGAAACTAGACTTCTTGATTGAATTGTGGAAGAAAACCTCACTCAATTTGACCTTGTATAGCCTTTCAAATCCCTACTTGAAGTTGCTGTTCTAAACCTTAGTTTTCTGCTGGAAATATTTTGGTCGATCATTTTGGTCGATACCATCGACCAAGGACCATCGACCAAAATGTCCCAGTCTACCAAGTTAATGATTCCATGGAATATTCCTTTTCTATTTATTATAACCTCGAGCCTTGAGCCCTATTGCAATCATTTTCTCACCTGGAAACGTGGGGAGAGCTTCCTAAAGCATCTCCTTGGCTAATGTGAAGGGCATCTCATCAAAAACTCTTTGTTTATCATTGATTCTTGTCTTCATCTTCCACACTAAGGTATGAATCATCATTCCACTCTCTACCCTACCATTTTCTACTCTTTTCTATTGCCACCTTGCTGATGAGACATTGGGAATGGTGCTGCAACCTTGCAACCACCACTCCAAGTGTCTACTCATGTTCAATCCATGATTTCCTTAACTATTCATTGATGCTATGCTTCTATCTCATTCCTAGCATATGTATTCTATGTTTTATCTATTAACATCATGCCATTTGGTACCAAACTGAGTTATAGGATGTATTATGTTCATGTTTAACATTGCCATATGATTCCAATCGAATTTCTATTAGTTCCTCTAACTATTACATGCCATTCCTCATCAATGCAATCAATTCCAACTCATGCCATGATGTTTATCACTTTAACTTGATAGCTCAAATTGGGGCTTTTTATTTAGACCATTGGATTGGGTAAATTTCTTGATTTATAGTGTCCTACTACTATTGTTAAGTATGCCTCCTTTGAGGCGGACTATGATTCCACATACTACCCTCCGGGTAGTGGCATCGGTGAGGATCCGTATATTGGAGCCGAGGAGGATTACTATTCGCACCAGGGTTAGCCCCACAGTTGTGCGGGAGCGACAGCGTTGGGTTTACTTCATCCGTACTGTTGAGGAGATTACCATTAGTATAGAAGAAACCCTAGCTTAGTGCCCCATTCCCCTGGTGTATTTATGGAACCTTTGGTCTTGTAACTAACTTATCTTTGAGATTATCTTTTGACACTTGGACATGTAATTAACGTTATCACACTTCTTTTCCGCTGCTCTGAGAGAGTGGTTATCATACCTTCTCTCACCTTTATGATTATGTTTATACTTTACTGTTATTGTCTTCCGCACTCTGATTTATTTAATCTTATCTTATTCATGATACTTAGTATTAATTGTTTTTACCATTGATTATTACTGTTCATGATTAGGTTACCGTGTATGTGGGAGACATGGACCTCAGATCATTGATTCTTGGACTGTGGATCACATCTCGGGTATTCCAAATGGGGTACTGGCTGGGTGGATGTGACTGATTGGTATCAGAGCCCAAGATCAAGTGGAACCCCGACCACAGAAACGGTGACGGAACATTCCGAGTTACAGATCCGAAAGTAAGTACTCTTAGAAGTGAATAATAGATAACCGGGACTAAAAACCAAAATATTGAAACATAATCTGACTCATGAATAAGACACAAAAATATAAACAAAATAACTGAACTTCATTGATCTCATAGGAGAAATTTTACAAGTTTGAAAAAGGAATTACATCCATGATGACATAAAAGGAAATTCCTAGTACTATCTATGTAGGTGAGTGACTCCTGCGATCTGTCTGATCCCTCCTAGATCTGAACTCCTCCTCCAGTCATGCAAACCTCTCACTGAGGGTGCACATGTGTAACTCCATCCTCTCCTGCCGAGCCTTGATCCTCTCAAGAATAGAGTAAATCGATGACTGATGAGAAGCCACATCTGGAGCCTCAGAAGTCGTGTGTGATGGACCTCCGACCTCAGTAAATCGTGGAGCGGGAACCTCCTCATGTCTTGTAGCCTCATCATGACCCTGATCATCATGCTCACCACCATCATCACCATCAGTACTATCATCCTCTGAGTCATCATCTCTTGATGCATCATCGATATCATCCTCATCCTCTGATCTGACTGCATCATGGAGCCCCATCTTCCTCATCAACCATGTACCAATGGGCTCACCTAAATCTCGACCCTGAAGTATAGGCGTATGCTCCAAGTCCACATCAAAGTACTCAAAGATACGAGTCAAGAGTCGGCCGAAAGCCAAGTTCCTATCCCCAGGAGACTCAATCCGATCAATCATGACATTTTTGCATGATGTATGCTAAATCGATTTGTACTCCAGTATACATACTATAAATGACCAATGCCTTCATCGCCGACACCTTGCTATGGTGCCCTGCCTTTGGAAGGATGTTTCGCCCAATGATGCGAGCGATAACTCTAGCTGAAGGACGCATCACGGTACCACACCGGGGCATATAGCAGTCAATGTCATCCCATAGAGTCATGCATACCTTGTGTACCTCATAGGGAAGAAGAACCTCTGTGATATCTGTGTCGGCAGGAATCCACCAACGGGAATCTCGTACGATCGGTATATCTAAGATGCGAGCCAGTGTCCTCGTAGTGAAACTAATCTCCCTACCTCTGACCACGGAATCCATGACAATCCTAGAACCATCCCTCGGATCATCCTCTATACGGTAAGTCAGATTACTATAGAAGTATCTGATAAGATCTGGGTAGACTGGCTGTGCCATAGTGTATAAGTGAAGCCAATCCATATCCTCTAATCTCTCTCGAATGCGAAATATCTCTAAATCATCCACATCCACCAATCGTCCGTGCTTGATCGGTATATCATGGAAATAATGCTCGTGTAGAAACTCCGCCATAGGAGTAGTGAAATGCTCCTCGTCTATGACCTCAGCCCGGGGAACAAGTCCTCTACCCCTATCCACTCGTCTCCCTCCTCTAGGCATAGTGGATCTGTTGAAACAAGGAAAGAAACTCATTTGGATTAGTCTCAGTGTGTGATTGTTAGATGAAGGGCATTTTCGTAAATTTTCAGAAAATTTCGATTTTGGTGTAATTTTGATTTGATCATTTTAACATATGCATAAGACCTGTACAAACATGCTAGAATACTTCCTTTGGTGAAAATTCATCTTTTTGACATATTTAAAGTGAAAATTCAGCAAGTAGGAGAGAGAAAAAAATCCCTCTTTGGGCTTGCATTTGTGATTTTTGAAAAATGGGGATTTGGCCGAATGGAGAGTGGGAACACTTTCCCCATAGTAGATCAGTGTTGTAGAAATTTGTTTCATGTCAAAATTCCTTTTGGTTTGAAAATGAGACAAGTTTTTGTAAAGTTGGTTTTTTTGTGAAATGACTAATGTTTTGGTAACCAAAATAGATGCAATCTTGTGTTTGGAACTTAATCTTACTTGAAAAGTTATGAAAACATGTTTCTAATCATTTATATGCATGATTCTAACCATTAGCTACAAGTATTATTCAGTTTTATTGAAGAACACAACAATGGTGAATGAAGTTTACAAGAAAAGAGAAAAAGAAAGAGAACCTACTTGTGTTGGTGATCAAGTGAGATTATCAAGAATGGTTGAAGCCTTGAATCAAGTCCTAGCACTTTTGAAAACCCTAGAAAATCGCTTTCACTAGAGCTAAACTCGAAATGGTTGAGTGAGAAATGAAAATGAAATGAGAAGTGGGCCCTTTAAATCTGATTTTCGCGCAGAATTTATTTTGGTCGATCCTTTTGGTCAATACCATCGACCAAAATTTATCATTTTTCTGCATTGGGTTATTTTTGGGAATTTTTGATTCTTTGACTTATTTCCTTTGGATTTTGATCAATGCTGATTTATTTGACTGTTATATTGATAATTCTAACCATGATTTGGTTATCCTATTCGTTAGTCAAGTTGTCTTTGTCAAATTTGAAACTTTGGTATCCTTATCTTTGATCCTTGCAGAATGGTCTTACTTAGAAATCATTTCGTCGGATCCGAAAGCAACGGAAACAAAGAAACCCCTGCTGGGGGCTCTGATCAGCAGACACAGGAAGATAGCCACACCATGAATGGCATTCCTGGTGCCCCCGATATCGGAAGCTTTAAAGATATCGCCAGCGTCATGACCAACATGATGCAACAGCAGGCTGCCCAATTTAATCAAATGATGACTATTTTTGCTACCCTTCACAATGAGAACCATGCCGGAGTTGGAACTTCTGAAGCCGCATCCCCTCTTGTGGAAAGATTCATCGGGACACCCCACACCCGATTGATGGAAAGTTTCTTAAAGTTACAAGTACCTTCCTTTACTGGTGTAACAAAAAACACCATCTTTCCGAACAAGTGGCTTCGTGAATTGGAGAAGGCCTTCAGACATTTGCAATGTTCTGATGCCCAAAAAGTGTTGTTTGCCGAGCAGAAGCTTCAGCAAGAAGCTGATGCATGGTGGGCTTCCACTAGGCCTATCCTTGAGACCTTAAATGGTGGTGTTGTTACCTGGGAGAAGTTTAAGGAAGCTTTTTGCAAAAACTACTTTTCGGAAGCTGTAAAGGATGCCGAGTTCATGGCCTTAGTACAAGGTACTTTGTCTGTGCTTGAGTATCAGCAGAAATTTGAAGAACTTTTCTTCTTCGCCCCCGAATCTATTAAGTCTTAAGAAGCCAAGGCGAAAAAGTTTTTCAAGGGTTTGCGACCTTCTATTAAGGCATACCTCACTGTCTTGCCTCTTGAAGGATATGCTCAGGTGGTCCAAAACTCGAAGAAGCTTGAAGAAAATGAAAAGGAAAATGCTCGAGTTCAGAAAGCCTGGCAATCTAGACCTTCTAGATTTGTGGACCGCACTGATCGACGTTTTGCTAGACCTGCTCCTTATCCTGTACCCGCCTTTCAGCCGAGAAATTTTGGTCAGAATCCTAATTCCCTTCCTGTGAGCTATTATGGTCAGTCCAGTGGAGCCAGACCTCAGGGAGCTACTTATCCTCCTAGACCTGGGATGGTGAATCCTAGACCAGCTTATCAGAGACCTCCCCCTGCTGCAGCTCCTATTGGATCGAAAGACACTACTTGCTTCCTCTGCAAGCAAGCAGGCCATTATGCTCGTTTCTGCTCGAAGAAGTCTGTGCAACCTCAAGCTCCTGTAGTGAAGAGTACTCCTGCTACTACTTCTGCCCCTCCCTCCGGCGAGTATTTAGTATCTCTCGGAGCCGAGCAAGACCCCCCGCCACGATGTTGTAAGTGTACTGTTAGTAGCTTCTCTTCCCGCATTTGTATTATTTGATACGGGTGCATCACATTCATTCATATCATCTACTTTTGCCTTGAGAACTAACTTGACACTTCGATGTTTATCTAGTTATTTATCTATTTGTACCCTGTTGGGTCTCTTTGTTAAACTAGATAAAGTGTTAGAAGATTGTTCTGTTTTGATTTGTGGAAGGAATCTGAAGGCAAATCTTGTATTGTTTGACATGAGAGATTTTGATGTAATCTTGGGAATCGACTGGTTGACCTTCTACAATGCCGTGATCTTATGCTCCTCAAAGAAGATCCAGTTCCGTGTAGAAGAGAATTTAGTTTTCGAATTTCAAGGAGAGAAGGGAAGATTTAGCAAGAAGACCTTGTCCACTCTAATGCAAGTCCATGCCTTTTTGGAAGATGCTTCGTCTGGAAGCAAGGTCAGAGAGAAGAAGAGACTTGAAGAAGTCAGAGTTGTTAGTGAATTCCTCGATATTTTTCCGGATGACTTGTCAGATTTGCTTCCTGATAGGGAAGTTGAGTTCTCTATAGACTTAATTCCTGGAGCGGCTCCAGTGTCCAAGGCCCCTTACAGAATGGCACCTACCGAACTCAAAGAGTAGCAAACCCAGTTGAATGAACTCTTAGAGAGAGGTTTCGTGCAGCCAAGTGTATCGCCTTGGGGAGCTCCGGTCTTGTTTGTAAAGAAGAAAGATGGTAGTATGCGTTTGTGCATTGACTACCTGGAATTGAACAAGCTGACAATCAAGAATAGATACCCTTTGCCTCGAATTGATGACCTTTTTGATCAGTTGAAGGGTGCTGCTGTCTTTTCAAAGATTGATTTGAAATCAGGATATCATCAGTTGAAAGTGAAGTCAAGTGACATCTTTAAGACAGCGTTCAGAACAAGGTACGGACATTATGAATTTAAAGTGATGCCTTTCGGCTTAACTAATGCCCCTGCCGTGTTCATGGACCTCATGAACCGAGTATTTCACGATGTGCTCGATAAGTTTGTAATCGTTTTCATTGATGACATCTTGATTTACTCAAAGAATGAAGGAGAGCATGCGGAGCACCTGAACTTCACGTTGCAAAGGTTGAGAGAAAAGAAACTCTATGCTAAATTTCGCAAGTGTGACTTTTGGCTCTCAAGCGTAGTATTTCTTGGCCATGTTGTTTCAGCCGAGGGTATTCGTGTTGACCCAGAGAAAGTCCAAACTGTTACCGAAGGGGAAAGACCGAAGACCGTGACTGAGATAAGAAGTTTCCTTGGATTGGCAGGATACTACCAGAGATTCATTGAAAACTTTTCTAGGTTGGCTGCCCCTATGACTAAGCTAACTAGAAAAGAAGAGAAGTTTGTCTGGACCGATTCTTGTGAGAAGAACTTCGAAGAGCTGAAAGTTAGATTGACAAGTGCTCCGGTTCTGACTATACCTGATAGTTCCGGTGGATTGACGGTCTACACTGATGCTTCTAAAATCGGTTTGGGTTGCGTGTTGATGCAACACGGGAAGGTAGTGGCTTATGCCTCTCGACAACTAAAGGATTATGAGCGGAACTATCCCACTCATGACTTAGAGCTTGCTGCTGTGGTATTTGCCTTGAAAATTTGGAGACACTATCTTTATGGTGAGAAGATCGCCATCTTTACGGATCACAAAAGTTTGAAATACTTCTTCACCCAGAAGGAGCTGAATATGAGACAAAGAAGATGGTTGGAATTGGTCTCTAACTATGATTGTGACATCCAGTACCACCCGGGTAAAGCAAATGTAGTGGCGGATGCTCTTAGTAGAAAGAGTCAAAGAAAAGAGTTGGATTTAAATGCTTTGAGTCGGCCTTTGTTGTCCTCGATGGAAAGATTTGGTTTGGAAGTGGTCCCTAAGGGTTCGGATTGCATTCTCTATGCCATGACTGCAAGATCCTCCCTTAGAGATAGAATTGTTGCCTTGCAAAGTTCTGATCTAGAGTTGAAAGAGAAGATTGATAAAATTGCCTCGAATTCAGAAATGGACCCTGCTTTTAGTACATCTTTGGATGGTACCTTATTGTTTAGAGGTAGACTCTGTGTGCCCGCTGTTGATGAAATCAAGAAGGAAATATTGAAAGAAGCACACCAGTCCATCTTTACAGTACACCCTGGAAGTACCAAAATGTACAAGGACTTAAGGGAACATTTTTGGTGGAATGGTTTGAAAGCGGACGTTGAAGACTTTGTTGCCAGGTGTGAAACTTGCCAACGTGTGAAAGCTGTTTGTCAACCCCCATCTGGATTACTTCAGCCCCTTCCTATTCCTAGTTGGAAGTGGGAAGATATCTCAATGGACTTTGTGACTAGCTTGCCGCGGACGAGTAAGGGAAATGCCACTGTGTGGGTGATTGTTGATAGGTTGACCAAATCAGACCATTTCATTCCTATGAAGATCACTTACTCTTTGGATAAGCTAGCTAGACTTTATGTGGACAATGTAGTTCGTCTACACGGAGTGCCGATGAGTATTGTTTCTGACCGTGATCCTAGGTTCACCTCAAGGTTTTGGAATGGTCAGCAGAAAGCCTTGGGAACCCAATTGAATCTGAGTACAGCTCATCACCCACAGTCTGATGGACAATCTGAGCGGACAATTCACATTCTTGAAGACATGCTTAGGTCTTGTGTGGTTGACATGGGTGGAAATTGGGATGAACACTTAGCCTTAGTCGAGTTTGCCTATAACAATAGTTATCAAGCAACAATAGGCATGGCTCCGTTTAAGGCTTTGTATGGTAACACTTGTAGAACGCCCTTGTATTGGACTGAGACTGGTGAAAGAAAAGTCTTAGGTCCAGAGATGATTGAAGCTACAAGTGATATGGTTGACATGATTCGGGAAAGGATCAAGTCTGCTCAATCTAGACAGAAGTCGTATGCCAACAAGAGAAGAACCGACTTAGAATTTCCAATTAGAGAGAAAGTTTTCCTTAAAGTATCACCTATGAAAGGGGTGATGAGATTCAATGTGAAAGGAAAGCTTAGCCCCCGCTTCATTGGACCTTTTGAGATTTTGGAAAGGGTTGGACCTGTAGCATACCACTTGGCCTTGCCTCCATCACTTGCTGGAGTTCACAATGTGTTCCATGTTTCAATGATTCAGAAATACCTAGAAAACCCGGAGCACATACTACAGCAAGCACCTGAAGGACTTAGTGTCGATCTTTCTTACGATGAAGGAACAGCCGAGATCCTAGATAGAAAGGACAAGCAGTTGCGGAATCGCACCATCCCTCTGGTGAAGATTCGATGGAAAAACCATACCCCTGAAAAAGCTTCATGGGAGAAAGAAGAAGACATGAAGGAGAAATTTCCTCATCTTTTTGGAAGCACAGGTGCGCTTTCAATTTAGAGGACGAAATTCTTTTAAGGGGGGGAGAATGTAATATCCAGCCCTATTCTAACCTCGACCCTGACCCAAATCCACTGTTGTATTCAGGTCCGAAGACCCGAAGCGGTGGAAGAAGAGATTTATGGACCATTCTGATTGATGATCATGATTCGGAGACTGAGCCCATGGACATTGACAATGATACCCCTTGCTTAAATGCATTGTCGGTGTTTAAGGAAAGTCTGCACATCGGAGAAGATTAATATAGTTGATGTACCAAATGACCTCCTGTGCACAATCCGAAGGTATTCCCTGAAACTAGACTTCTTGACTGAATTGTGGAAGAAAACCTCACTCAATTTGACCTTGTATAGCTTTTCAAATCCCTACTTGAAGTTGCTGTTCTAAACCTTAGTTTTCTGCTGGAAATATTTTGGTCGATCCTTTTGGTCGATACCATCGACCAAAATGTCCCAGTCTACCAAGTTAATGATTCCATGGCATATTCCTTTTCTATTTATTATAACCTCGAGCCTTGAGCCCTATTGCAATCATTTTCTCACCTGGAAACGTGGGGAGAGCTTCCCAAAGCAGCTCCTTGGCTAATGTGAAGGGCATCTCATCAAAAACTCTTTGTTTATCATTGATTCTTGTCTTCATCTTCCACACTGAGGTATGAATCATCATTCCACTCTCTACCCTACCATTTCCTACTCTTTTCTATTGCCACCTTGCTGATGAGACATTGGGAATGGTGCTGCAACCTTGCAAACACCACTCCAAGTGTCTACTCATGTTCAATCCATGATTTCCTTAACTATTCATTGATGCTATGCTTCTATCTCATGCCTAGCATATGTATTCTATGATTTATCTATTAACATCATGGCATTTGGTACCAAACTGAGTTATAGGATGTATTATGTTCATGTTTAACATTGCCATATAATTCCAATCGAATTTCTATTAGTTCCTCTAACTATTACATGCCATTCCTCATCAATGCAATCAATTCCAACTCATGCCATGATGTTTATCACTTTAACTTGATAGCTCAAATTGGGGCTTTTTATTTAGACCATTGGATTGGATAAATTTCTTGATTTATAGTGTCCTACTACTATTGTTAAGTATGCCTCCAAGTTTCAGATTGATCCGAACACCGAAAAACTCATTTCGGATGAAAACCCCCAAAATCCACATTTCTGTCTCGAAGGAAATTTTGGTCGATCCTTTTGGTCGATACCATCGACCAAAGACCATCGACCAAAATGTTGGCAGACAGCAACCTTGGCCAATTTTGATCCAATTAACATCCGATCTTCCCGACTTCTTTTCTAACTTATTATTGATGTTTGTTTAGGGCCTTAACAATTCTATTGGACTATTCTTGGTATTCTCAATTCATCATCAATTCATCCAAGGTAAGGATGGTTATCTCCATAAACATATAAGTCATCAAATATTGAATTGTGTTTTATTTAAAGAATGAAATCTCTTGATTTTCTTTCAATCATTATGAGACTGTTACATATGTGTTAGAATAGTAGCATTTAAATCTTTATACTCTTGTTGTGTTACTTTATCATTTTGATTTGCTTATGTTTATAATTATTCGTTTCAATATCATGGTTTGATTACTATTATGGATATGCATCGGATGCATGAGAAATGATGAGATTGGATATGTGATTGCTTACGTATGACTTGGGATTGGGGGGTGTCCTACTGACACTTCTCTCCTTGGGCATCGGAGGGAATAGTATGGGATGTTCTCCGATGGTGCCTATCGACACTCTCCCGGGTTATTGGAAGACATACATAGGACTGTCTAGTTCGGTGGCTAGGTTTATCCTTGTCGTGTCAGACCCGAATCGGAAGGGCATTGAGACCGAACAACCCGTGGTAGTGTATGGTTGGATGGGCGCTCTAGGCCGGTAACCAATCCGGTAGGGGACATAAACCATGCTACGGATACCTGAAAGGGGCCATTTATTGGTAGAGTTGCATATGGATAGACTTGGGCTCACGGGCGCTCAAGACCGGTAACCAATCCTTGAGAGGACGTGAGAGCTTCCTGTTTACTATATGTGGATGACCAATAGGGTTGATGAGTCTGAAATCCGGGATTTTGTTGACTCTAGTGTGAAGGATACCGGAAAGGATCGTCGAGGGCGAGGAATGGACGTATCTGAATCTGACTTGACCGACTGTGTAGATGACTTGCATTGGGCTAGGCTTTACTGTGACATGCGCCAATACTTGACCAAATAGTGATGTGAGAGAGCGGCGACCGATCCCCTTACCATGGTTTTTTTTTTATGACTTTACCGATCTTCCCCGGTCATTCCCAAGATATGGAAATGGGAGAGTGACTGACGACCTAGAGAAGTACGGTGGTATGACTTAAAGCATGTCTACCCTAGAGACTAGCATTCATAGAGTTAGACTCATATTTGCATCATATGTTCCATATCGCATTGCATTATAATATGTTCTGAATGTGTATGATTTATAATTATGGAATAACTTCCTTGTTGAGTTCTTCGAACTCATTCCTTTTTGTGCAAATGTTTTAGATTATATTCCAGGTACCGAAGACTACGATGGCACCTCCTTTGAGGTGGACTATGATTCCACATACTACCCTCCGGGTAGTGGCGTCGGTGAGGATCCGTATATTGGAGCAGAGGAGGATTACTATTCGCACAAGGGTTAGCCCCACAGTTGTGCGGGAGCGGCAGCATTGGGTTTACTTCATCCGTACTGTTGAGGAGATTACCATTAGTATAGAAGAAACCCTAGCTTAGTGCCCCATTCCCCTGGTGTATTTATGGAACCTTTGGTCTTGTAACTAACTTATCTTTGAGATTATCTTTTGACACTTGGACATGTAATTAACGTTATCACACTTCTTTTCCGCTACTCTGAGAGAGTGGTTATCATACCTTCTCTCACCTTTATGATTATGTTTATACTTTACTGTTATTGTCTTCCGCACTCTGATTTATTTAATCTTATCTTATTCATGATACTTAGTATTAATTGTTTTTACCATTGATTATTACTGTTCATGATTAGGTTACCGTGTATGTGGGAGGCATGGACCTCAGATCATTGATCCTTGGATTGTGGATCACATCCCGGGTATTCCAAATGGGGTACCGGCTGGGTGGCTATGACAACATATGTGATTTGATATTGTAAATTATTGCATGATTATGGTACTATATCCATTGGTCCAATGGGGGATCCGTTGTTAGAGGAAACCTAGTTATGTGGGTTGACCCGGCACACCCAAGCTGGGGTGCGACAGGCCTAGTGAACATAATGAAGCTTTAAGCATACAATCATAGCGTGCTAGTCTATGCTTATCATAAATGGATAGATATGTCAACATACAAATCGAGTATGTGAAACAGTTGTGAGGTTCGACCAAGGAAACTGTTGAAGTAAAATCATCCATTATTAGCTATTTTAATTGGATAGTCCCTCAAAATTAGTGACGCGTCCAGAATCTTCTCAACCCTTAGATCACGTAAGGATGACTTGCAAAACAATCGTTAGATGTGGCCAGACCGTGGGGGTCAAGAGTCCACCTCTGATGGCTAAGTCAATTGATGAACTGATCACAAAGGCTCTGACTAGATGTAGAGCGAAAGTAAGAATACGATAATTGGGAATACGATTCAGATACCTTCTTCGTTTAGACACCCTATTTGTTTTGGATGAAGAAGAACTTGTTTGATGTTTGACCTTGAAGTTGGACCTTGAGTATGGTGTTGATATGTTTAGAAGGTCCTAGGAAGTCAAATCAGACCTCTCCCTTAGCGTAGATCTAAAGGCTCGAAGAGAAGTGAAAGTCAACTATGGGTTATAGCAGTAGAAGACATGGTGTTCAACTCCGAACCCATGGAGTTAGACAATGATGCCCCATACTTGAAAACCTTGGTTGATTTAGAAAAGAGACTACGCCTTGATGAAGAGAAGATTGGTTGATGACCCTAGAGCTTGGTTAGATATGATTCGAAGCCATTTTTTCATGCTAGGTAAGTTGTAGTTTATGTGTTTAAAGTTTCGTTTGATTTCGAGTATTGGAAGGCCCTCAAATCCCTATTTCCAGCTAAGTTGACAGCCTGGGTCGACTGCCTAAGCCAATCAACCCAAGGATGCTGAACTCGAGCAGAATCTTCTATTTAGGTTATATTGCTTTATATACCATAGGACTTCGCGTTTTTAGTATCCCTAATGAAGGGAACTCATCTCCAAGCCTCCATTGGTGTGGAAGAAAATCTACATTCAACTCTCAAGCTTTCTTTCTCTTGTTCTTCAATCAAAGGTTAGTAATCTTACTTCTATGTTATTGATTCTTTCTTACTATGATCATCCTCTTCTCTAAACTGAGATTATGAGGAAGATATTGCATCTCTGCAATCATATCTTCTACAATCTCTTCTCATTCTATATGCTATGATTTCATATTCATTCTCAACATGATTTTCATGATTTCTTCTTAAACTATGATCATGTTCTTATTTCGATTTCTTCTAGCATTATAGATGTATTCTTATGATTATTCATACCTCTGATTTACTGTGTTCATATACTAGAATGAGATCTCATCATCTCTAGTTCATCTCTTTCATTCATAGCACGTTTTCAATGAAAACTATGTTTTCTACCAAATTTGAAAGTGTGATTCTAAATTAGTAGGTATTGATTTTGATCAGTGTTTGATGTTTAAACTATGCTTTTTAGTCTTAGATTACTATTTTAGAAATTCTCTCCAAGTTTTGTAGCATTCCGGATTGTGTAGGTTAGGTTTCGGATCAAAAATCTGATTTTTGACCCGTATTGTTCATTGGGTCGACTGGTTGGGTTGACTTGACCAATCAACCCAGCCAATCAACCCGCAATGATAGCAACTCCGTTTTTTATCCGTTTCGACTCCAATCTTTTGGAATCGTTTTTTATGATCTATAAATGTTTTGTCAAGCTTGTTTAGGTGATTTTGGATCTATTCTCTGATCTCTTATTTGAAGACTATAAGTTCGAATTACGAGGTGAGTATTCCAACTCACAATATGCCTATTTACATGTCTTTATGTATTATGACATGAATGCATGATTTAACTACTGTTGTTTGGTTTCCTTTACATCATGATACTTCTGCAACTACAGTAGCTTGTCCACATTGTGAATTACATATTAGAGTTGATTATTGATTATGAAAATGCGATATGGACTATGATGTGGATATGAGTGTGATTATGATATGTTTGGAATCATGATGTGATGTGGATGCCTAGGTCGTAATTGTGGAATGGGGAATGCCCTATTGGCGTTTCTGTATTTGGACATCAGTGGAAGTGGTATGGGACGCTTTCCTATGGTGCCCCTTGACTCTTTCCCTAACTACTGATTGACATACCTACGATTGGTCTAGCAGTGTTTGGCTAGGAATACCCCTGTTATATCAGACCCGATTTGGAAGGGTATTGAGACCTAACAACCCGTGGCAGCAATGGGGATTCATGGGCGCTCAAGACCAGTAACCAACCCATGAGGGGACATGAATCACATTGTGGGGGCCATTTATGGGTAGGGTTGCATATGGATAGACTTGGGCTCATGGGCGCTCAAGACCGGTAACCAACCCGTGAGAGGACATGAAAGCTTCCCGTTTACTATATGTGGATGACCTATAGGGTTGATGAGTCCGTATTTGAGAGAGTCGGATATGCTGACTCTAGTGTGAAGGATACCGGAAAGGATCTCGAGAGGGGAGGAATGGACGTATCTAAATCTGAGTTGATATAACTAAGCAAATGACTTGCATTGGGCTAGTCTTAACCCTGACATGCGCTAGTACTAAGACCAATGGTGATGAGAGAGAGCGGTGACTTAACCCCCAGCCATGGATTGTCCAAGATGGATGAAGGACCCTTTGCCAACCGAGGATGAGTGAATTGAGACCTACCCAAAGAAGTATGGTGCTATGACTTAAAGCATGTCTGCCAATAGAGACCAGCATACATATATAGAGCTAGAAGCATATTTGCATGTGTTGTTTCATATCATTGCATATATGGTTGCTTGTGAATACATGTGAAGATGCATATTGTGTTTGGTCTACTAGCTAAGTTCTTTTGAGCTTACCCTTCGGGGGACTTGTTTTTAGATGACATTGCAGGTACGAAAGAGAACCCGTGCCTTAGTACAGAGGACCTTTCTGTACATGGTACAACTCCGGATGTCCTTGGATAAGGTAATGAACAACGAGGCAGCCAACACTCGGATTTGGGCTGCACTGACGGCTCCTATTGATGGCAGCCGGCATCATCTTATTCGTCAATGGGATCATGCGCTAGATGCTGATCTGAAGCTTCAAGAGCATGACCCTAAAGTGAAGTAGATGAAGACTAAAGAAGAAGAAGAGCCGACTGAAGATGTGGATTAGATTCTCTTGTTTCTTCTAGACTTTTATTTTACTTGTATTAGCTTAGAGCTTGCTTTAGATTTCGATCTACCTGCCGCATATGTTGTGGGGTATATTTTCGCTATACTCTACAGTTATCTTTTGATTTATTATCTTGTTATTCCGCACTCTGATTTTTTTAGTGATCCTTCTGAGATCCGTTCTTGACTTTTATTAGTAAAATACTTGAATACAATGATTTGTTCTTGCTTTTGATTATGTTATTGTGCTAAATGGATATGATCGTTCCTAAACTTGATCTTCGGGGCTGTGGATTCCCCGGTTTACCCCAGATAGGGTATAGGCTGGGTGTATTTGGGTGGGATGTGACAAGATATGTCATTCAATGTACATAACATCATTGTAGAGTTGTCCAAAAAGTACATTATAAACTTAACTACTTAAGGGCCTGTTTGGTTATATGAGTCTAGAGATTTCAAATTTATGGAGTTATAATTTATAAAATTAGATGTTTGGTTGTGGAATGAAATATGTGGATTCATCCTAAAAAACTATTTGATCGACGTAATTTTTGTGAATGTGCAAATATATAGCTTTTTTGAAATCTCTGGATTTCACCCCTTACCCATAAATCTACAGATTCACGTTTTTAGTGTAAAAAGGTGAATCTCTAGATTTCATGAATCTAGAGATTTTTACAACCAAACGGGTATAATCCTCAGATTCATGAATCCAGAGATTTCAGATCTCTAGATTCATGTAACTAAACAGGCCCTAAATACATAACATTCAATATAAAATTTCTAACTTCAAAATAGTTGACAATAAAAGGAAAATATAACTTAGTGTTAAGAGGAGTGCGAAGAGTGGATTCATCCTGTGAGCTGAGTAGTACTATGCCTGTAACATCCTCTCCTCCAACCAACGAACATAGATATCCCATAACATTTTATGCCTATGGTTGTCAAGTTAATCGAAAAATGTAACTTTATGAGTCTGGTCATCAATATGCTTAAGATAACCAACCTGAGGGAATACGCACTTTGGATAGGGAAGTCCTGATGGAGGGGGTATTTGGGGAAACATGAAATAAACAAAAAAATTCAAAATTTGGGAAAACTACAAAATTTACAGGAAAAAGTCCCAAGTTTCCACAAAATTTCTCAGGTTTCCAAAGAATTTCCCAAGTTTCCACGAAATTTCCAAGTTTCCACGAAATTTCCCAAGTTTCCACAAAATTTTCCAAGTTTCCCACGAAATTTGAGAATTTTTTTCCTCATGAACCAGCTGGTCCAACTAGGTTGAACCAAGTTTCAACAGGTTTCGAGTTTCAATTGAAACTGAAGACTTTTTTTTCGGTCCCCATGAGTTTGGTTTCGCATTTTCCAAAATGGAAAATTTCGGTAGAAACTTCGCAAGTTTCGATGGAATTTTGTTCTATGGACCTAACCCCCAGCCATGGATTGTCCCGAGGGATGAATGACCCACTACCAACCGGCGTTGTGAGATGAGACCTTCCTAAAGAAGTACGGTGCTCTGACTTAAAGCATGTCTGCCTTTAGAGACCAGCATACATAGAGTTTAGATGCATACATACATTGTCTAATTCATATTGCATTGCATCTTGTTATGTCCTGCAGCATGTTATTTATGTTGTTATGATTTAACTTGCCTTACTGAGTTCATTCGAACTCACTCCTTTATGTGCAACCTCTTGTGTTAGATTCCTTTACAGGTATTGATTACTATGAAGGGCAATATGAAGAAGCACTGGTTGAAGAAGTGTACTACACGCAAGGTGCTGGCTACAATGAAGATCACACTGATGATCCCACGTTTGGTCACGATCCGTACTGCGATTAGACCTAATGTGGAGTGGGAACGTCTTAGTTGGATTGATGAAGTCCACTATTTTGAAGACGTTATCTATAGAGTAGAAAACTCTTAGTTTAGTTTGAGTTCCATTCCTTTACTTTCTTTTGAGAACATTTGTATTCCTTTAGACTTACGTGCTACATTTCCCCTGTAATTGTGGAGTGAGATTTTGCCTCACTCTACTCCTTTTTGACGATTACATCTGGTATCATTTTCCGCACTCTGATTATACTGTTATTCATTTCCTTGTTTGGATCTTTTAATATTATACATTGATTATATTTGTTCATGATTATGTTGTTGTCTATGTGGGAGGATGATTTCCTCGATACTTGATCTTCGGGGCTGTGGATCACACACTTGGGTATGCCAGATAGGGTACCAACTAGGTGGATGTGACATTCAGTACTGGGGACTGGCTAAGTGTGAGCTTCCTGATCTTCATGTTTTTCCCGATCGTTATCTAATTCTTTTAAGATTTCTAATCCTCTCTTTCCTGCAGTGCCTCCGAGGGTTAATACAGAGGCTATTTGGACCAATGCCATCAAGGGGATCGAGGCTGCTGAGAGAAGATACCCTCGAGTAGTTACAGAGGCTCAGAGGGCTGCCGCTGAGAAAACTACCTCCCCTACCCCTAAGCTGCCTGCCCGAAGCCTAAGAATACAAAAACCGCGGGTGAAGCTTCGAGTAAAGGGAAGAAGCCTACCGAGGAGGATGAGGTCGTCCCATCTCTTGGTTCGGACAAGAGGAGGCATGACCCGATCGACGCTACTGTCCCGAAGAAGCAGAAGAAGACCCAGGAATCGGAGGTTTGAAGGCATTTCTATACCCTAGGTATGTCACTTGATATGTGTGCAAAAGCCCTTGAGGTTTAGAGCCCATTTGATCCTCCATTTCCCTATTTTTGGCCTTGTTGTTCTGCTTGTGGACTGGGCCAGTCGACCAAGCACTCGACCAAAGGTTTGCTAAATCCGAGAAAATGCAATTTTAGGGTTTTTCACTTTTATTTAAACCCTACTTCGTGTTTCTTAGTTACAGCAGCCTCCTAAACACTTTTTGAACGTGAGAAGACCTCTCTGAAACTGTCTCTGGTGATTCGAACGATTCCTCTGCAGATCTGAAGCTTCTCATCTCTGATCTACCAATTCAAGGTTAGTAATCACTTCGACATTACGAATTTCTTTTCTTTAATCTTATTCTTGATTGAGATTAAGAAGAAGATGCTGCATCCTTGCAACCATCCCTTTGTGATCTCATTCTATTCTTGAGGATCTATGATCATCGTCATGATCTTAAACCTAACCGAATATTTTCTTGAAACCCTGACCTTGTATGATCTTTCTGGAAACCTTTCGTAACCTCCTATGCGAGGGAAACCTCATGGGCAATGTTTAGATTAATCTAAACTTGATTTTCAATGATTTTCTTGTTATTTTTGGCCAAGCAATTTATTCCCTTTCATCCTGTGATCATAGCCTTTTCATGAGAGCCTTAAGGTTGAAACCCTAGTTTCTTGGGTCAAATCAAGAACTCATATTTTGACCATGACTTGATGTTTTTATCTTCCTAAGTAATTCTAATACATTCTAGGAAGTTCCCCTTCAAATTTTTGGATCAATCCAACTTCAAACGAAGAAGTTATGACGAATCTAAATTCTGCAATTCTGTACTGACTCGGTTGGTCGACTGCTTGGTCGACTGGGTTAGTAGACCAAGCACTCGACCAAAGGAGGCAGTAGCTTCATTTTTTGCTCAGTTTGATTCGTTTGCTCTCTGATCTCTTAGGTATCTTTCCTAATGTTGTATCTATGCTTGTTAGGAGTCTATTTGCCAAGTTTGGTGTCTCGCTCTTTGATCTTTGGTTTATCTTCGGCGATAATCAAGGTAAGGACAGTTATTTCATAATAACATAGATCGCATACTCTCTAGTTTCTACTTTAAGAAACTATGAGTTTATCTACTGTTCTTGTATTTTATACTTCTGATGTACTACTGTAAGTACGGTAGCACTTCACTTATGTTTTCTTTTTCATTATTCAACCTTATATGAATTGCTTATTACTATATTGTTTAATGATTAGATTATGCCTTTATATTCTCTTTTCTATGATGAAGTGTTGATCGTGTATGTCATGACTGATCTGAGAATGTGTTTGATTAAGTATGGTTTGGGATTGGGAAGTGTCCTTTTGACACTTCTGTCCTTGGACATTATCGGAAATAGTATGGGATGTTTCTGGGGTTGCCCATCGACGCTTTCCCGAATCATTGGGTGTCATACCTAGAACTGTCTAGCAGTGTTTGGCAAGGATGTCCCCATATCAAACCCAATTCAAAAGGGAATTGAGACCAAATGACCCGTGGCAGTAGTGGGGATTCACGGGCGCTCAAGATCGGTAACCAACCCGTGAGAGGACGGGAATCACATTGTGGGGGCCATTTATTGGAGGGTTGCATAAGGATAGACTTGGGCTCATGGACGCTCAATGTGAGACCCAGCCCTAACCTTGACCTGGAAACCTTGTTGTTTGTAGGTCCGACAACCCGAAGTAAAGCAAGAAGTCAACTATGGGCCATCCCAGTGGAAGACTTGGTGACTGGCTATGAATCCATGAGTGTTGATGTCAGTGTTTCATTTATGGAAACTATATCCTGATGAAGATCGGATTAGTTGATGGACTTGGAGTGCTCTCTGTATTGGTTCGAAGGCATTTCTACCTACTAGGTAAGTCACTTGGTGTGTGTGCAAAACCCCTTTATGTTTGGATTTGATCTGAGTCTTCAATTCCCTGTTTTGGACTTGCTGTCCTGATTGGTCGACTCATTGGTCGACTAGACCAGTCAACCAATCCAATCGACCAATGGGTTCGGTCTTTGCTAATTAGGTCTTGCTTGCTCTATTTAAGTCCAATCTCGAGTCTACTTTGTATTTTCTGCCTCCAAACTCTTTGGAACGAACCAGAGCCCTCTGCAAGTCATCTCCCTTGCATCCTTGGTGATTATCTTGACGAATCTTCATCAAAACTCGTGTTTCTACACAAAAAGGTATGTGATCATCCTCTTCTTTGTTTCATCTTTGATTCTTCGTTATTTTCTTTCCTTTTCTGATTGAGGACAGTAGTAGTGATGTTGTATCTCTGTTGCAACTATCATTATACTCATTCCTTCTCTTTTCCTAAGGATCTAAAGCTTGGTGGATGATCTTCATCAAGATCATCACTCGCTTTTGAAGGAAAACTAGTATTCATTATCTTTCCTTATTTAGATTATAGTTCTTCAGCCTTAGATCTAATTTTCTTAAAGATCTATGCTTGTTATTCATGATTCCTTTGTTACAATCAGTTATCTATCATCTTATTGTTCTTGTCCATGATTTTTACTATGAATTCTTCAAGAACCATGATTGATCTAATTATGGTAACTTTTGTTTCCTAATTTGTAACTTGAAAACTTGATTCGATTAGTGTTTTAAAGTCCTCTATACACTAGGATGCTGCCATTGTAGTTTACCCCTTGTTTAGTACCCTTTTGAACCACCAAATTCGGTTCTTTATTCTCAAAATTCTGATTTTTGAAGGCCACTGTCTCGGTTGGTCGACTCATTGATCGACTGAGGCAGTAGACCAAGTCAATCGACCAATGAGTACAGCAACTCCATATTTGGTCTGTTTTGGATGTTTTGATATCTTTCCTTCTAGGTATCTTTCCTAATATGTTGTATACACTTGTTTAGGACCTTCTTCTCAAGTTTTGTCAAGATCTTACTTGATTTCTTAGGATTCCTTTGCGAGTTATAAAGGTAAGGATGGTTATTTCCTTAACTACATAGATTGCATATCTTAGTTTCTATATTTGAAAATTGTTAGTTTATTTCTTTAATTAGATTCTTATAATGTTATACTACTGTTGTACTATCTTGATTTCAGTAGCATTACTTGTTTATATTAAGTTGATTCATGTATCATTTACTTACCAAATATATGCAAGTTATATATTATTATTGATTTCTTTCCATATATGAAGTTACCATATATGTGATGTTATGGATTGATGCTTGTGTATGCTTAAGTATGGTTTGGAAAGGAGAGGTGTCCTTTTGACACTTCTGTCCTTGGACTACTACAGGAATATTATGGGATGTTTCCAGAGATGCCCTTTAGACACCTTCCTAAACTGTTGGATGACATATTTAGGACTGTCTAGTAGTGTTTGGCTAGGATGTCCCGTTACGTCAGACCCTAATAGGAGGGGTATTGAGACCGAACGACCCGTGGTAGCAATGGGGATTCATGGGCGCTCAAGATCGGTAACCAATCCGTGAGAGGACAGGAATCACATTGTGGGGACCATTTATCGGTAGGGTTGCATATGGTTAGACTTGGGCTCAAGGGCGCTAAAGACCGGTAACCAACCCGTGAGAGGACGTGAGAGCTTCCCGTTTACCATATGTGGATGACCTATAGGGTTGATGAGTCTGTAGTCAGGGACTATGAGGACTCTAGTGTGAAGGATACCGAAAAGGATTGCCAGGGGCGAGGAATGGATGTATCTGGATCTAACCTGATGTAACTGAGTAGGAGACTTGCATTTGGCTAGGCTTTGACCTTGACATGCGCTGGTACTTAGACCAATGGTGATGTGAGAGAGTGGTGACCTATACCCCCAACCATGGAATGTCCCGAGGGATGCCGGACCCACTACCAAAAGGCGTTGTGTGATGAGACCTTCCTAAAGAAGTACGGTGCTATGACTTAAAGCACGTCTGCCAATAGAGACCATCATACATAGAGTTAGAATCATATTGCATCATGTGTTTCATATCATATAGCATTTTACTTTGCTTTGAAATCCTGCCATTTATGTTGTTATGGATTTACTACCTTACCGAGTTTCTTTGAAACTCATTCCTTTTGTACAATGTTTTGTTAGATTACTCTATAGGTTCTGAGTATCATGACTGCTCGTATGAAGAAGCGCAAGGAGAAGAGGCATATCTCCAGGAAGGTGATTGCGGTTACGACAATTACACTGAAGATTCCGCGGGTGGTTATGCTGTGATGCTTAGTCCGACCATAGAGTGGAAGCGCCCTTGCACCATTTTTGAGATTTATACTTATAGAGATGTTGTCTATAAGATTGAGAACGATTTAGTTACTTATTGTACCTGCTATTGGGATTAGTTTTCATTCCTGTTCCTTTCCTTTCAGTACTACTTTTTCGCTGGTTGTAGAGTGGGATTCCGCCTCACTTTACTTTATTGATTTGACATTCTGATTATCTTTCGTACTCTGATTATAGATGATTTACTTTCATCTTATTTGGATCTTTGGTTTATCTTTTGTACATTGATTATTATTGTTCATGATTATGTTACTGTCTATGTGGGAGGTTGATTACTCTATACTTGGTCTTCGGGGCTGTGGATCACACACTTGTGTATGTCAGGTAGGGTACCGGCTGGGTGGATGTTACACTCAAGATCAGTAACCAACCCGTGAGAAGACATGAGAGCTTCTCGTTTACCATATGTGGATAACCAATAGGGTTGATGAGTCCGTAGTCTGGGACTATTAGGACTCTAGTGCGAAGGATACCGGAAAGGATCGTCAGGGACGAGGAATGGACGTATTTGGAACTGAGTTGATGTGACTGTGTAGATGACTTGCATTGGACTAGGCTTAACCCGGCATGCGGCCAGTACTTAGACCAATGGTGATGTGAGAGAGTGGTGACCTGAACCCCAACCATGGTTTGATGAGGACTTTACCCAACTACCCCGGCAGACCCAAGATGCCACGATGGCTGAGGGGGAGTGACTGACGACCCAAAGAAGTACAGTGCTATGACGTCAAGCATGTCTACCAATAGAGACCAGCATACATAAAGTTTAGATGCATACATACATTATCTGTTTCATACTGCATTGCATCTTGTTATGATTTGCCGCATGTTATTTATGTTGTTATGAGTTAACTTGCCTTACTGAGTTTCTTTCGAAACTCATTCCTTTTTGTACAATGTTTTGTTAGATTATCCTACAGGTACTGACTACTATGAAGGATGGTATGATGAAGCGCAAGCCAATGAAGCGTACTACACGCAAGGTGTTGGCTACAATCAAGATTACACTGATGATCCCGCAAGTGATCAAGTTGTGTACTACGATTAGAGACAACGTGGAATTGGAACATCTATGTTGGACTGACGAAGTCCATTATTTTGAAGATGTCATCTATAGGATAGAAAACTCTTAAGTTTAGTTTGTCTTTCTTATTTTCTTTTGACCCGGTTGTAATTCTTTTTAGACTTACCTACTACGTTCCGCTGTATCTGTGGAGTGAGTTTCAACCTCTCTCTACTCTATTTTGATATCTTAGGATATCTGGTATCATTTTCCGCACTCTGATTACATTATTTATTCTTTTCCTGATTTGGATATTTTGGTTATAATATTAAACATTGATTATTTCCTGTTTATGATTATGTTATTGTCTATGTGGGAGGATGATTTCCTCGATACTTGATCTTCGGGGCTGTGGATCACACACTAAGGTATGCCAGTTAGGGTACCGGCTAGGTGGATGTGACAGCTTTTGTACGAACTTATCCAGTAAGTCGAGACTGTCTATTAAACCTTGTTCATTCACTTTTTCCTCGAACTCTCTTTCTCGTAGTGTCCCTGCCATTACCTCCACGGGTGCTAATGCTTCAGATCCATACGCCAGTTTGAATGGAGTTTCTCCGGTTGGGGTTTGAACCGTGGTTCGATACGCCTAAAGAACATTTTGCAAATCTTCTGTGAAACCCAGCCCTAACCTTGACCCGGAAACCCTGTTGTCTGTAGGTCCAGCAACCCGAAGTAAGGCAAGAAGTCAGCTTTGGGCCATTTCAATAGAAGACTTGGTGGCTGGATTGAAATCCTTGAGTGTTGATGTCAATGTTCCATTTATGGACACTGCACCCTGTTGAAGATCGGATTAATTGATGGACTTGGAGTGCTCTCTGTATTGGTTCGAAGGCATTTCTACCTACTAGGTATGTCACTTTAGGTGTGTGCAAAACCCCTTGATGTTTGGACTTAATCTGAGCCTTCAATTCCCTGTTTTGGTCTTGCCTGTCTGATTGGTTGACTCATTGGTCGACTGGACCCGTCGACCAATCAATCGACCAATTGATTCTGTTATTGTAAATTAGGCCGTGGCTACTCTATTTAAGTCTAATCTCGGGAATACTCCACCTCATCTGCCTCCTAAGCCTCTGGAACGAGTTAGAACTCCATTCTAATCAATTCCCTTGCATCCTTGGTTGATATCTTGCAAGAACTCAAGTGAATTCCTTCCTCCTGCAACAAAGGTATGTCTATGTTCTCTTTTTCTTCCATCTCTGATTTTCTTTTCTTTGATCTGTTCTTGGTTGAGATCATGAAGATGATGCTGCATTCTTGCAACCATCTATTCCATGATCTCATTCGATTCTTTAAGATCTATGATCATTGTCATGATCTTAACCCTAACCAGTTGAACTCTTGAAACCCTAGCCAATTAAATTCTTGTAACCCTAACCCTTGAATGATCTTTCTGGAAACCTTTTGTAACCTCCCATGCGAGGGAAACCTCATGGGCAATATTTATGTTAATCTAAATTTGATCTTCTATGTTTTTCTTGTTATTATTGGCCAACAATTTACTTCCCTTTCATCCTGTGATCTTAACCTTTCATGAGAGTCAAAAAAGGTTGAAACCCTAACTTCTTGGATATATGTTATTGACCCTGTTAATAGCCAATTAATGTGTTTTCCTTACAAGAATTGTAACCTATCATCCTCTAATTCTTTATCCTTGATCATACTATGTTTTCTTCATGATCCATGATTTAACCTAATTAGGTTAACTTTTTTTGTTCCTGAGTTGTAACTTGGAAACTTGATTTGGTTGGTGGTTTGATGTCCTCTATATACTAGGATGCTGCCATTGTAGTTTCCCCCTTATTTTGTACCCTTTTGAACCACCAAATTCGGTTTCTTATTCTAAAAATTTGGATTCTTGTAGGCCACTGTCTCTGTTGGTCGACTCATTGGTCAACTGGGGCAGTAGACCAATCTATCGACCAATGAGTACAGCAACCTCATTCTTGGTCTATTTTGATTGATTTGATATCTTTCCTTCTATGTATTTTTCCTAACATGTTGTATACACTTGTTTAAGACTTTCTTCTCAGGTTTAGTCAAGGTCTTACTTGGTTCCCTAAGTTCCTTTTCGAGTTAGAAGGTAAGGACAGTTATTCTTTAATTACATAGATCGCATACTCTCTCGTTTCTACCTTATGAAACTATGAGTTTACCTACTGTTGTTATACTTTATATTTCTGATTTACTACTGTGAGAATAGTAGCACTTGCTTATGTTTTCTTTTTATTATTTAAGCTTATGTGAATTGCTTATTACTATATTGTTTAATGATTAGATCATGATTGTATACTCTCTTGTATATGATGAACTGTTGATTGTGTATGTCATGTCTGATCTGAGATTGTGTCTGATTAAGTATGATTTGGGATTGAGAGGTGTCCTTTTGACACTTTTGTCCTTGGACATTATCGGAAATAGTATGGGATGTTTCTGGGGTTGCCCATCAACGCTTTCCCGAATTATTGATTTTCATACCTAGGACTGTCTAGCAGTGTTTGGCTAGGATGTCCCCGTTATATCAGACCCAAATCGGAAGGGTATTGAGACCGAATGACCCGTGGCAGCAATGGGGATTCACGGGCACTCAAGACCGGTAACCAACCCGTGAGAGGACGGGAATCACATTGTGGGGGCCATGTATTGGAGGGTTACATATGGCTAGACTTGGGCTCATGGGCGCTTAAGACCGGTAACCAACCCGTGAGAGGACATGAGAGCTTCCCGTTTACCATATGTGGATAACCAATAGGGTTGATGAGTCCGTAGTCCGGGACTATTAGGACTCTAGTGGAAAGGATACCGGAAAGGATCCCGAGAGGGGAGGAATGGAAGTATCTGGACCTGAGTTGATGTAACTGAGTAGATGACTTGCATTGGGCTAGGCTTTACCCTGACATGCGCCGGTACTTAGACCAAACGGTGAAGTGAGAGAGCGGTGACTTAACCCTAAGCCATGGAATGTCCGAGAGGGATGCCAGACCCACTACCAACAGGAGCCGTATGCGAGACCTTCCTAAAGAAGTACGGTGCTATGACTTAAAGCATGTCTGCCAATAGAGACCAGCATACATAGAGTTTAGATGCATACATACATTATCTGTTTCATACTGCATTGCATCTTGCTATGTTCTGCCACATGTTATTTATGTTGTTATGGATTAACTACCTTACTGAGTTTCTTCAAAACTCATTCCTTTTTGTACAATCTCTTGTTAGACTATTCCACAGGTACTGATTACTATGACTGACAGTACGATGAAGTGCAAGCCGATGAAGCATACTACATGCAAGGTGTTGGCGACAATCAAGATTACTCTGATGATCCCTCAGTTGATCAAGTTTCGTACTACGATTAGAGGCAACGTGGAATTGGAACATCTCCGTTGGATTGATGAAGTCCACTATTTTGAAGATGTCATCTATAGGATAGAAGACTCTTAAGTTTAGATATCTTTCTTATTTCCTTTGTTTTAGTTGTAATTCCTTTTAGACTTACATACTACGTTCCGCTGTATTTGTGGAGTGAGTTTCCGCCTCACTTTACTTCTTTTGATATCTACAGATATCTAGTATCATTTTCCGCACTATGACTATATTGTTTATTCATTTCTTGTTTTGAACCTTGTTTATAATATTAAACCTTGATTAATTCCTGTTTATGATTATGTTATTGAATATGTGGGAGGATGATTTCCTCGATACTTGATCTTGGGGGCTGTGGATCACACTCTCGGGTATGCCAGTTAGGGTACCGGCTGGGAGGATGTGACATCTTCGACCCATAGAGCTTTGTCCGACTCTAGTCTTTTCTTTATTCCGTCTAACAATATTCGGTTCGTGACTTCCACCTGACTGTTGCTCTATGGGTATGCCACTGATGACATTCGGTGTTTGATCTAATAAGTGTTGCAGAATTGTTCGAATTGGGGATTGTCAAATTGTGTTTCGTGATCGGCAACAATGATCTTTGGCATCCCGAATCTGTAGATTATAGATTCCAAGACGAACTTCTCTACCTTTTTCTCAGTGATAGTTGCCAAAGTGCTAGGTTCTACCCACTTGGTAAAATAGTCAATCACCACAATAGATATTCCCGTCCGCCAGATGCCTTGGTGAATTTTTCCATAATATCGATTCCCCACATTGCAAACGGGATAGGATCAAGAATTGACGTTAGGGTTTTAGCCGATCTTTTTGATACCGTTGCATGAATTTGGCAATTGTTGCAGGCACGAACGTACTTCATTGCAGCTTCTTGGAGCTTTGGCCAATACAGCCCGAGCCTCAAGATTTTGTGAGCTAGGGCACGACCGCCCATATGCGCCCCTCAAATTCCTTCGTGAACTTCGGCCAAAGCGATTTGTGACCCTTCGGGACCTAAGCACCTCAGGAGTGGACCAGCATAAGATCTTCGATACAATCCTCCATTTAACAAAGTAAATCTCGATGCTCGTACTCGAATCTTTCGGGCCTCCTTCACATCCTCTGGGAGGTTGTCATCCCAAAGGTACTCTACAATCGGGTCCATCCAACAGCGTTCAATCCCGATATAGGATATTTCTTTTTCTTGATTGCTCAGAATGGCCAACTCTTCTATGTAAACTGAAGGGTCTAGTGTCTTTTCTTTGGCGTTAGCCAATCTTGATAGTTTGTCCGCCATCGTATTCTCCTTCCTCGGGATCTAACACACCTTCTAATCATTGAATTCTTTTTGTAATTCCTGCTTCAAATGCAAATCTCAATGCATACCGAATGATAAAACCTGCTGGACTCTTAAGTAGGATACCTGCTCTGGCTCCATGCTTATTGCTTGAACCATCAACATATACCTCCCACATGGTTGGAATACTCAGTTCGATTTCTTCTTCTATTGGAGTCGTGGTTTCCACAACAAAATATGCCAACGCCTGAGCCTTGATTGTTGTGCTAGATTTGAAATTCATTTGGAATTCACCAAGCTCGACTGACCATGCCACCATTCTTCCTAACAAATTGGGTTTATAAAGAACTTTTTTCAAAGGAAAATTTGTTAATACCTTAATCGGGTGTGCTTGGAAATATGGTCGAAGTTTTCTGGCCGCAATCATCAAAGCCAAAGCTTGTTTCTCAATATGTGAATATTGCGTCTCTGCATCTAGGAGCACATGGCTAACATAATAGATAGGCCATTGCTTCCTTTCCTTCTCCAGAACTAGAACTGCACTTATAGCCGAGGCTAAAGTGGCCAAATAAACCTGTAAAGTTCCTCCTTTCTCTGGTCTGGACAATAAAGGTGGCTTTCCTAGAGTTTCCTTTAGACTTTCGAATGCTTTTTGGCATTCATCCATCCATCGGGCTTCCTTGCTTCCCCTTAAATCCTTCAAGGCTTTGAAGAAAGGAAGGCACTTTTCTCCCGACTGCGAGATGAAGCAATTCAGCGCAGCTACTCTTCCTGTCAAGCATTGCACATCCCAAAAGGTCTTTAGATCAGCATCTAGCACATGATCCCAATGGTGAATAAGACGATGCCGGCTGTCATCAATAGGAGCCATCAACGCAGTCAAAGTCTGTGTGTTGGCTACCTTGTTACTCATTACCTTGTCCAAGGACTTCCGAAGCTGTACCATGTACGGGAATGTCCTCTGTACCGTGGCACGGGTTCTCTTTCGTACCTGCAATTTCATCTAAAACAAGTCCCTCGAAGGGTAAGCTCAAAAGAACTTAGCAAGTAAACCAAACACAATAAGCATCTTCACATGCATTCACAAACAAACATATGTGCAATGATATGAAACAATAAATGCAATATGCTTCTAACTCTATATATGTATGCTGGTCTCCATTGGCAGACATGCTTTAAGTCATAGCACCATACTTCTTTGGGTAGGTCTCATCTCACTTGGCTCCGGTTGGTAGTGGGTCCTTCATCCCTCGAGACAATCCATGGTTGGGGGTTAGTTCACCACTCTCTCACATCACCATTGGTCTAAGTACTGGCGCATGTCAAGGTTAAGCCTAGCCCAATGCAAGTCTTCTACTTAGTTATATCAACTTAGTTCCAGATACTTCCATTCCTCGCCCCTGGCGATCCTTTCCAGTATCCTTCACCCTAGAGTCAACATATCATTCTCCGTGGTAAACAGCCACCATCTCGGACTACGGACTCATCAACCCTATAGGTCATCCACATATAGTAAATGGAAAGCTCTCATGTCCTCTCACGAGTTGGTTACTGGTCTTGAGCGCCCACGAGCCCAAGTCTATCCATATGCAACCCTACCCATAAATGACCCCCACAATATGATTCTCGTCCTCTCACGGGTTGGTTACCAGTCTTGAGCGCTCGTGAATCCCCATTGCTGCCATGGGTCGTTCGGTCTCAATACCTTTCCGAATCGGGTCTGATATAACAAGGACATCCTAGCCAAACACTGCTAGACAGCCCTAGGTATGATAACCAATGATTCGGGAAAGCGTCGATGGGCATCTTCGGAGAACATCCCATACTATTCCCTCCGATGTCCAAGGACAGAAGTGTCAAAGGGACACCTCCCAATCCCAAATCATACCTATTCAATCACATCATGACTCCATACAAATCACATTCATACTCATATTCATATCATAGTCCAAATCACATTCACAATACTATATCATCAATTCCAATATGTAAATAACAATATGAATACACTACTGTAATTACCGAAGTATCATGATGTAAAGAAAATAAAAAAATCAGTAACTAGGTCATGCATTCATATCATAATACAATAAGACATGTAAATAGGCATATCGTGAGTTGGAATACTCACCTCGTATTCGACTTCGTAAACTTCGAGAAAGAGATCAATAGGCAAGTCCAAGATCACCAAAACAACCCTAAACAAACATGTATTGAACATAAGGAACAAACCCTAATGATTGGAGACAAAATGGAAGCAAAACTGAGGCTATTGACTTGGTTGGTCGATTGGTTGGTTTACTGGCCTAGTCGACCAACCAGTCGACCAATGGAATCAGTACAAAACTACAAACACCAAATCGGTCATAACTTCTTCGTTTGAAGTCCGATTGATCCGAAATTCGAAGAGGAGCTTCCTAGAACATATTAGAACTATCTAGGATGGTCAAAGAACCAAGTCAAGGTCAAAATATAGGTTCTTGATTTGAACTAAGAAGATTTAGGGTCTTAACATATACTTGACCATGGTTCTCATGGAAAGGCTAGGGTGCAATAAGGATTCACCCTAGGGAATAAAGAATAAGTAATCACATCAAGAAAAGCTTTGAGGATGATTCAAAAATCAATAAAGGGTTAAGGTTACTAATTGAATATCCTCCCATGAAGGTTAACCTAGATTAGGTCTCCAGATAACCCAAGGTAGGTTCACAAGATGAAAGGGAATAATTTGCTTCGCAATTTGATAACAAGAAAGTCATTGAAAGAGTTTAGATTAACACAAATATAATAAATGTGGTTACTCTCACAAGGGAGGTTACCCAAGGGTTCCTAATTTGGTTACCCTCTCATGAAGGTTACCCAAGGGTTCCCTGAAGAATTTACCAGGGTTAGGGTTAAGGTCATTATGCTGATCATAAAACCTTAAGATTGGAAGGAGATCAATGAAGTGATGGGTTCTAACAGAGAATGCAACATCATCTTCATAGTCTCATTACAGAAATTAACCATAGAAGAAGTAGACCTGAATATGTAGGAGAGATTACTAACCTTGGATATGAAGAATCGGTGTTGAGAGGCTTGAGATCTTGCAAAAGTTCTTCAAATACACCAAGGAAAGCTTTGAGAGAGTCTTCCCACGTTCTCAAAGAGTTTTGGAGGCAGAGGATACTAAGAAACACGAAGTGTGCTTAAATAGAAAGTGAAAAACCGTAAAATTGGATTTTCTCGGATTTCGAGCCCTATTGGTCGATTGGTTGGTCTACTGGCCCCAATCGACCAACCAGTCGACCAAGCACAGTTCAGCAATTTCGGACAAGGATTCAGAGGGCTATACGGGGTCAAATTGAGTGGGGTTTTCTCCTTCAAGTCAATCAAGAAGTCTAGTTTCCAGAAATACCTTTGGATTGAGCATGGGAGTTCATTAGGTGTTTCAAATAATTCACCCCTCTTCGATGCGCAGTTTCTCACTAAACACTGACAATGCTTCCAAGTATGGAGCACCATCAACAATATCCATGGGTTTCGGGTCACACACCATGTCTTCTATAGAGAGGGCCCACAAAGACTTCTTCCTTCACTTTGGGACCTTGGATTTACCCTAAGGAAAGGTTTGACATGATTTCCTAAGACTTTCAAAGATAGTAATACTGAAATCAAGGTCCAACTTCAAAGTCAACATTAAACAAACCATACTTCACCCAAAACAGATAGGGTGTCCTGGCTAGGTTTGGGCTGGATTTCACAACTGGACTCATTCCAATTTTTCTCTACGGCTCAGATCTTTGCATCTCTTCCTCATCCTGATCATCACGTATCTCAATTGGAAGTGTTGTAGCCTTCCTCAGGCCCTCCTTGTCCTTTAAGTAAGCTATGTAACATTGCCGAGAGATTCTTCGATCAGAAGACACCTGGCCGATTCCTTTATCAGTGGGGAACTTGATCTTCATATGCTTTGTCGAGACCACCACTCCTAGCTTTGTCAAGGATGGTCTGCCAAGTATAACATTATACGCCGGAAGTTCCCGGACCACCATGAAATTCACCCGAATAGTTGTTTCCTTGGGGAAATTTCCTATTGAAAGGTCTAGCTGAATCGATCCTTCCGCCACTGCAGACGATCCTACAAATCCATACAAATGTGTGGATGATGGCTCCATCAAATACTCTTCAATCTTCAATTTCTGATAAGCTTCGTAAGATAGAAGATCTGCAGAAGAGCCGGTGTCAACCAATACTCTGTGCACTTCCCGATGTCCAATCTCCACCTTGATGACTATGGCATCGTCGTGGGGGTGTGCAAATACCTCTTTCGTCCTCATCATCGAAGGTGATCAAATTCTCACCATTCGACCTTTTCCGCTTCTACACCTCTCTAGTTCCAACAAACTTTGATTTGGACTTCAACTTATGAAGTGACTCTAGTTCGGGACCCCAAAAAATGGTTAAAATAGGAGATCGACTAGTGCCAGCCACTTCCTTTCCCTTCTTTGACTTTGGAGGCTCGACCTGGCTCTCTCAGCTTCTCAAACGATCTCTCTTTTCGACCACTATTCTTGGTTCTGGCGGTTGTCCCTTAATGACACTTGAGAGATGTCCTTGAGAGATCAATCTCTCAATGTCAGCCTTCAAATGTCTGCAATCATTAGTATAATGCCCATAGTCTTTATGAAAACAGCAATATCTTTCCATGTTGCGCTCTCCAGGCTTGGACATGCCCTTGGGAGGCCACTTCAAAATATCTTGTCTTTTTATAATATTTAGGATCTCCGACCGAGGAGTATTGAATGATGTGTACTCCCCTTCATCGGGAGAACGTTGCCTCCATGCTGGACGAGGCCTTCGGGCCCAATCATTGTTGGTTTGCTTAGGCTTCTGTTTCTTCTCAGGAGCCTTCTGCTCTTTGGTGGAGGCCTTCGTGTCCCCCTGACGCGCATCTAGAATCTCTGTCACCTCCGCTTGCTTTTGACACCTTTGCACCAGTTCAGCATAAGTGGTTGGCATATCTTGAAGCAATAACTCCAAGAGTCTCCGATTGGTGAGTCTAGTGAACAAAGCAGTTTTAGCTACTTGTTCGTCCAGATTCTCAATTTCCATAGTAACTTTGTTGAATATTTTCAGATATTCCTGAATTGATTCATTCTTCCCTTGCTTGATAGTCAACAGAGTTTCCTCCGTCTTCTTGATCTGGATTCCACTTTGAAAACGACCAATGAATTTTCACGGCAATTCTTCAAAAACGGCAATTTTCCCGAAGGAAGATTTGAAAACCATTTCTGTGCTGCACCCTTTAGAGACGAACCGAATACCTTGCAAAGGATTTAGTCAGAATTACCAGCCGCAGCCATAGTTTACTGATAATAACTTATATGAGCAACAGGATCTCCCGAACCATCGAACGAAGAGAAAGTTGGGAGTCGGAAATTGTGAGGAAACACAAATCCAGCAATTGCCTCCGCAAAAGGGGTTTTTTGATGACCGAATAAATGTCATCGGCCATCTTCCCTTGGAGGAGCAATCCCAACCTTTGATTAATATCTGCTAACTCCTGGCCAATGTGGACTGGATGTTCGCCACCGGTCCGATAACTTTCTCTACCCGTTCGTCCTAAGGTCGGCGAGTGAGTACGTACTCCCCTAGCTAACCTTGTTGCGGAGCTGGTTTGGCTTGATTGTGGTCGGACATACCAATCATTTCTTCTGGGTAACTCTTCCATTCGCCGCTCTCTACCTCGCTCTTGGGAATTCCCACGCATGTTCAGGCCATAATTTTGGCCGTCTGCCGGTTGCCTGTCTCCATGTGGGGAATGCCCTCGCGGCACCGGTATAAGTGTTTCCGCTTCTCCTGTACGCCTTCTGGTCTCCCTACGATCAGGAGCCTGTGGAGCCACCATCTGCCTGGCCAGCATGTGAAGCATCTGATTCGTCTCCAAGAATTGGAGCTGCATTTGATCCAACTGCTGCTGGAAAGGATTCTGAGGGTGTAATTGATCAATACCCCTTTGTCCTCCATCTTTTCATACTTCCCGACCTCGGCTTCCTTCAGGGATATCTTCTGGATTGTTCCCTTCAGGAAGTTGAAAATCAGCATCCCGCTGAGCCACCGCAGCCGTTGCTGCTAATCTGGTAAACATGACTTTCTGAAGCATGTTCCCACAGACGGCGCCAAATGATGCATCCAAAATTTGCTCAGCCCTTAGATCACGTAAAGATGACCTGCAAAACAATCATCAAATGTGGCCCGACCGTGGGGGTCGGGAGTCCACCTCCGATGGCTAAGTCAGTTGATGAATTGATCACAAAGGCTCTGACTAGATGCAGAGCGAAAGTAAGAATACGATAATTGGGAATACGATTCAGATACCTTTTTCGTACGTAGGTGATGTCTTATATAGAATTACCTTTGAATCCCACTCGTTGAATTCGTATGTGCCTTCTTCTGATGACCGTTGGATTCAAACGAATAGATCCATTGGTGAGGTAACGGATAACTTCCTCTGATCGCATGATCTTGATGCTATGATCGTGGTCGTTATTCAAGCTGGCACGATCTTCAATTCCGTGAGAGTTGATAACCGTCACTTTGACCCGTTATACGTCCCAAGAATCTCGGACTCATGCATATCTACTGATAGCCGTTGTTTCTTCCTGAATACGCTCTCTCTGAACCCGGTTGATTCGAGTTTGAATCGGTCGGTTCGTCTCCAACCGTGGTCAAGGGTTGAACCTCAGGCGGGCCCAGTTAAACGATATTTTTCCCAGATCAATTAGTAAATTAATTAATCAGAAATTAATTTGTAAAATAAATTTACAAAGATAGTCAAACAAGCAATCTGACCAACATATATCGAAATCAACATTTAGACAGACTACCACTTAGGTTTTCAGAATGTTCGGTTCGTGCCTTCTTGGGTTGTATTTTAAACTTCGAGCTTCAACACGTGTTTGGTCCAGGAAGGCTTCACACTTTCACATATCGAAATCAACATGTAGATAGACTTACCACTTAGTAAGGTTTTCAGAATGTTCGGTTCATGCCTTCTTGGGTTGTATTTTAAACTTCGAGATTCAACACGTGCTTGGTCCAGGAAGGCTTCACACTTCTCGCATATATATCTTCTTAAAAAGGAATGCTTACATACTTGAGAATCTAACAATGATTTCATGGATGACTATCTAATAACACCATGATCAGATAGAAGTCTTTCAACTGGTGCACTTCATGCAGAACGTTTAATATCGCTCTATCCCAATTAATCTCCAAAGGGTAGAAGATTATGTTTTCGTCACATCCTTCCTTTACACATCTAGGAAAGAGCTTATCTCTAAGTAGTGATAAGTTGGAGAAAAATTGGACCCTAGGGTTCGGAGCCACATAAGAGCCGGATGGGCTGTCTTATTTTTTTAAAAAAATTGATAGCTTCCCTATTTTTTCTTTATTTTTAAGATAAGGATGACTGAGTGTACATGTCATTCTTTATCATTAACCAATGGTTACCATTAAACTCCTATATTAAAGAACAAAAAGTTAAATTTTAATTAGAAATTCCTATTTATTTTCTCATATTTCTATTCTTATTAATTTTCTCTTGAATCTCTTTTTTCATTCTCTATTTTTTCTCTCTTTTTTCCTCACATCTCTCACAAATGGCTTAGGTACTTAAGAAAATTTTGAAAAAACTAGCATACGTTTGGAGTTTTCTTAGGGCATGTTTGGTTACTTGAGTCTGGAGATTTCAAAAATCTAGAAATTTAAAATTTATGGAGTTATGGTTCATAAAATTGTTTGGTTAGCCTAATTTTTTTAAATGAAATTTTTAGAATCATCATGAAAAAACATACATGGAGTTTTTTTTTTTTGGTAATTATACTTTATTCAGAAACCTGAAAAGTGGCCGAGCATAGCTCTAATAACCACTGGCTGGAAATAGACCATTCTACCTGGTTTGTAAGGTTGAATGCCTTCCTGGATAGGATATCCGCAATTTCATTGGATTTCCTAGAAATGTGTCTTGCACTGAAATACATATATTTTGAAGCTATATATCATATATCTTGGAGAACAGGGAGAATATATGGTGGAGGAGTGGACCCATTAACAACAAACTTATTAATTAGCTCCTTGCAATCCGAGTGAACCTCCACATATTCATGTCCATCTCCTAATGCTTCCAGGAGTCTAGCCCGCATATCTAGAGCTTCACCTTCTAGAGGTGACCAAAATTTCTGAGGAGAAGAGACTGCTAGACATGGTTGTCCATCATTTCTTCTGAGTAAGATTCCCAAACCACCATCTTTTTCTTTCGGTCTCCAAGAGGCATCCGTGTTGATCACTATAGAGTTTGGATGCATGGGAAACATTTGAAAATCATTTGCAGTTGTAGCAGTACCATCATCTCTGCTAAAAGGGGCTTGTTTCTTATGTTTCCAGAACTCTCCATGGGCGTTTAAGGCTTGTTGAATAACTTGCTCTGCTGTCCATGGTCGATTTCCAGCCACTCTTGCATTCCTCACCTTACATAAGTGCCACACAATGAAAGCACTAAGGCTTTTAGTTACATTGCTTCCTTCTTGCCCATTACTCCAAATCTTTTCCATGCTTTGATCCACTGCTCCATTGATGATCCTCCTTCCTCATTGATGCGCCATGTTAGAGGGGCATCCATACCATACTTATCTAGCTAAGTGACAGTGAAATAGAACATGTTCAATTGATTCTTCTCCCTCTCCACATGTCCCGCATATAGTATCTAGGTGCATATCTCTTTTTTGGAGACCTTGGGCTGTTGCTAGACCTTCATTTGCTGCCCTCCACATAAAGCTTTTTACCTTTGGTAGTGTATCACATGTCCATATTTCTTTCCAAATAGATTCATCAAGAGTTTCCCATTTTTTGAGTCTAGATGAGGAAGGTGCTTTTGCTCCTTCTAACTCTAGCTCTTGTTCTTGTAATCTATAAGCCGCCTTAACAAAGAATTTCTCATCATTGCTACCTCCCCATATTAAGGAATCTCCTATTGGAAAGAGAACATACATGGAGTTATGGTTCAAATGTTTAGCACTTTTATAGTTGGGGTGAAATCTTTGGATTTCACCCCATACCCATATACCCATAAATCTACATATTCATGTTTTTAGTGTAAGAAGGTAAATCTTTAGATTTCATTAATCCAGATATTCACACAACCAAATAGGTATAAGTCTCCGATTTGTGAATCCAAAGATTTAATTCACACAACCAAACGGGTATAAATCTCCAATTTGTGAATCCAGAAATTTAATTCACACAACCAAATGGGTATAAAATCTCCCATTTGTGAATCCAAAGATTTCAAACATGCCCTTAATTGAACATTGGAAAATCATTTCCAGAATTATCAGGTCCTCACTTTCTCTTTCTCAATTTTTTATCCCTCAATTTTTATGGTATTCTTTTTAGAAAATTTTAGAAAATTACAAAGGCATGAACTAATTGATTTTTTATTTTTCAATTTAGTTAGTGAACTAATTTTTTTTCTAACATTATATTAAAGTAATTATATATTTTTTTGGGTAGAAAAAATAATTATTTAAGTAATAGGTAGTCTTTCTTTTTTTTCTCAATTTATATTTCTCACGCTTTCTCTATTTTTCTCTAATATTCTTTTTAGAAAACAACGGCTTAATTGACTTTTTTTTTTTTAATTTAATTATTGCGCTGATAAAAATAATTGTTTTTCTAACATTGTATATTTATATAGTTGTATTGAACAAATTATTGAAGTAATTGTTCTATAAAAAAAATTATTAGGGTAATTGAACTAAAATATAATAAAGTAATCCAACAGTGGGTTCCACATGAGTCTACACAATATGTGCGGCGGCTTAATGCTTGCTCGATGGGGAGATGATTCGAACTTATTATTTGATCCCCCAATGTTTAATCCTGACTCCACCTTTGTGAACCTTTCACCTTAATATGTGATAGACAGATGTGAGGGGAGCATAATCCTCTACCCTTGGACATGGATAGAGGATCTCAACTCTCAAACAATATTTTGTGACTGATTTTAATACTACATTCATCCATCATGATTATTGTTTTTTTTTTAATTTAATTATTTTATTTTATTTTATTTTTATTTTTTATGAAGAAAATATTTTATTATAAAGAAAATATTTCATGATTATTGGTTGAACTAACCTCAAGATACATCTATGAGATGACTCCAAGGCAGACCCCTTGCAGGCTGAGGTCCCTGGAGACGAGCCTAATCCTAAGTAATATAGTGGATTAGAGGAATCTTAGATCATGACATACAAAAAATAAATAATCATTGATTATTTATTCATATTTTTTATTGATTTCAACTTGTATATGAAAAAGGAATGACAAATTTTTTGCACTAAAATGTTTGCATATTAGATATGATTGAAAATTTGGTGAATGGAAGAAATTAAATCAAAAGCTTATATGAAAATTTAAGAACCCTTCTTGTCTTCTATATGAATAAGAACCATTCCTTGTGGCGAAGTATGAAAATTGGTGACCTCAATGTTAACTGAAAATTTGTTACTTTTGATATTGGAGTATATATTATTTTATTTATAACGTAAAGGAGAATGATTGTGTTCACACTAATCCGTTCTTATTCAAGATAATTATCCTAAAAAATCAAGTTGGTTTATTAAAAAAATAGAGTCCTAAAAATTTAGGATTATGAAGACATACGTACACTTAAAAGAAAAGTAAGATAAAATTCATAGATGGTTATTGAGATTTATTTATTTAATTTAAAGTTCATTTAAGTCAGCTTACATGCATGTAGGGGTGTCAACGGTTCGGGTTGGGCCGGTTTCGGGCTGAAAAACACTCAGCCCAAACACGGCCCATTAAGAAAATAACGGTTTCGGGCCGGTGCGGTTTGGGTTCGGACTAACTAACGGTTTAGAATTGAGTTTACTAACGCTTTGGGTTCGGGTTCAGTAACAGTATGTTTTGAGTACCTTGTTGATGTGTGGAATTTATCAAGATCATGTGAACATATATAATCATTAAGCATACCATACAAAAAGCAATGAAGTATTTCCCTAATCTCTCTTAATTCTTTCTCTCTGTCTTCTTCTTCTTCAACTGTTGCTCTACAACACATTTTCAATAGAACTTCAAATATTAGAAATAAGACACATGCAAATACCATCACTGGTGTCAAATTTGTGACATTGGGTATATCTTCAAATGCTACCAATCCCAGCATTTCAAACCAAATGATCCACTAGAAAAATCAAAGCATTTGAAATGTCACAAACTAAAACAGAGAACCAAAGTTGCAAATTCAAAGAAGTGAGATTGAATATTATAAGCTTCATTTCCTATAGCAATCCACCAGGAAGCATAGAGAGAGAATAGAGACGATGATCAAACCTTTCACTGGATGGATTTCTATTTTGATAGTGTGTGTAGTTATAGTTCCTACTTGGATCGATAATCATGATATTAAAACTGACTTTTGCTGGAGTTTCGATGATAATTTGTCAAGGAGTGTGACGAAGAGATGTTATATTTTACTAAGCCACCCAAATCATCTAATGCTATGCTATAATTTGATAGATTACAATTTCATTGTTTGAAAAACTAAAGTACGTATCTGCTGAAATTCCAGTTTCAATGGGCTTGGCAATAATCAAAGGAGTCTTTGGCCATTAGAAAAGCAGCTGCAGAATTCAAATCCCTATTTGGGGTTGTCAATAAAATCAAGCTTGCCTACACATATAATCATCTTGGGGGATTTCCTTTCTTTTACATTTAAATTTATTTTATTTTATTTACTTATAACGAGTTTAACGGGCTGGTTTCGGGCCAAACGGTTCAGGCTAGCGAGCCACACACGGGCTGGCCCAGCCCAGCCCGAACCATTGCGGGCTGAGGTTATTTAACCCAAACACAGCCTATTAAGCTTCAGTTCGGGCCGGTTCGGGCTATAACTAGCCGTTTCGGTCCGGTTTTAATGGTTTGGGTTAGGTTTTGACACCCCTACATGCATGCACCTCAACTACACATCAATATAGTATTTTTTATATATAATTTAGATATGGGATAATTACTATTGCCCCCTTATACTTTGGTTTTATTACTAATCAAAACTTATTCTTTGTGAAATTATTATTGTACACCTCATTTCTAACGGTGTTAAGTGGTTGTTTACATCAAATATGAAATGTCTATTTTGCCCTTAGAATTAAGAAGTAAAAAATATTGCATTATCCTCATTTATAGAAACTATATTGAATGTCAATTATATCCTTAAAATCTTATATTTTAGAATAAGTTTTTGATTTGGTGGAACCACATACTTATGATTGTTGAAACTTTCACATTCCACTTAAAATTTTCATTATCACCATGATGGAAATTTTACAAACAAATTAGCATATAAGATGCTAATTGATAGAAAATTTGGTAATATATATTATGGTCAGCATATATTAGGTGATTTTCAATTTCCAACTTTGAATTAAATTTGATATTTCTTAATGTTTTAGTTTCCATTTTAAGTTTTATTTAATTACATTCATTTATTTGGTGATTTATTTTTAAAGAAGAAAAATCACATCTTTCCTTTATTCGGTGGTTTATTTAAAAAAAAAAAAGTGAATTTAAAGTTAATTTTTTTCCCATAGTTAATTAAGGGTAGTATTATAACTTGACAAAAGAGTAAATAAATAAAAAAATAATTGCGGGGTTATTTTTGGGATTTTGAATAAATATATAGATGCCATATCATCAGTAAACTAACGGAGTTTAACGGTAGGGGGGCATTAGTAATTGTAGACAAAGTTAAATGTTGGATTACCAATTTTAAAAAGTACAGGGAATAAAATAGTAATAAAATCAAAGTACAAGGGGGCAACAATAATTATCCCTTTAAATATACAACGAAATTTCTATATGAATTTAAAATTGACTTTGACTTATCAAAACACTGAGCTTTTTAAAAGTTAGTATCACCACATCATCATTTCACATAATAACAATCAATATGCAAATGATTCAATGTATTTATTGTCTCTTAGAACTAAGAAAATCTATTAACTGATTCTTTTGTATATATATTTAAATGGGACACCACGAACTTTCCATATCTTTAGAGGTAGTCTATTTCAACAATTAAAAGTCATTGGATTTATACATCAACCAAATCTGAACTAAATAGTTAAATAATTTTTTTGTCAACAAATAGTTAAATAATAAGTTAACGTACCTACATTGATTTAACTGGTCATTTAATTAGTCTAAGATTATGTTTTCAAATTGTTTGCTATTATGCATGAAATTGAACACCAATAGAAGATAGAATAATTTTCCCTTCCTTCTTTGATTTTTTCTCCTTTTCTTTCTTTAAAATTAGAAAGAATTGTATTTGAGGTTAAACGAAATGTGTTTAACCTCATTATTCTAATGATGGGGTTACGGTGGATATATATTTTTGAATTATAATGGATGTACATGTAATAGAAAATTTTCAATTCATGTGAATGTGATTGTTAGTTTACTGTTCCAAGAAATGTAAATAATAATTTTGATTTTTTTGCATGGCACCCCCATAAGTGGAGGCTAAATTTTTGACTGCTTGCTTATATGCAAAAACTTTCAAGGCCACCTTGCTTAAAGTGAAATATTTTAAGTTACCCCCTTAGCAGGTCAATCATTTTGACCGCTAAGTTTGGGTTGTGAAATGACTCATATACCTTTTTTTTTAAGTTTGGGCCAGCTTATGGGCACACGATGCTCCGACACCCTAAAATGGAGGCCTTAAAGCAACAGCCTCAACTTTGTGGTGCTAGTGCAATTTGTTCGATAATTAATGCCGCCGAATGGGTGCGAACCCAAGACATCCCCTAAAGAGGTTGGGTCTTTAACCGCTTTACTAACCCATCGTTGGCACTCATATACCCTCTTAGTTGTAAAAGACTAATATATCTCTTAACAAACCATAAGATCAATGACTAGAGTATAATTCTAATCTAACGGTCCATAATCTCTAGGGGTGCAAGTTTGGCCCCGACCCGCCCTAAGCCCGCCCTGAGCCCGAATAGGGCTTGGGCTAAAGATTTTGGCCCTAAGGGCGGGTTATGGCCAAAATATTCTGGCCTTGAACTAGGGCCAAGGGCGGGCCTGGGATTACTCTCTGGCCCGCCCAGTCCATCCCAGCCCGTCCTTGATTTTTGGCCCTGACCCAGGCCCTGATTTTGGCCTTGACCCAGGCCCTGATCCTAGCCCTGATCTTGGCAATGATTCTGGCCCTGATTCTGGCCCTGATCCTGGCCCTGATCTTGGCCCTGATATTAGCCCTGATCCTAACCTTGACCCTCGCCCTGATTTGAGTCCAAAGACTATGGACCCTCTACCCACATGGAGAGGAATTAATTGTAATACATATGGGTGGATACGTGTCAAATTTTAGAAACATGATCATATTTTGTAGAAAATTAATAAAAATAAATTATAACCTCATTACCAATGTAATAAGCATCTATTTTATTTTGGCCTTGATCCTGACCCTAATTTTGGTTCTAATCTTAATATTAATTTGACGATGATCATGTACTACAGTACTAGATTTTTACCTTAATCTTCATACTAACATTGATATGAGTCTTGATTTTGACATTTAGTCACTTTAATCATATTAGACTATAAATTCACTTTTTATTTTATTTTTAAGGTAATTTTTATTTTTCCAACAAAGTCATTTTTAGTTCAATAAAATATTGATTTTGTTTTTTGAATAAGGCGAGATAATATATTATAAATAATAAAAACTATTACATAAAGAATTAATATCTTACAAATCTATACCCTGACTTCTCATCATGAATATCTAACAAATCTACTATGATATTTCAAAAAGTTTATTAAAAACATATAGCTATGTTTGTAACTAAAACATCATTTTCTTTAACTATGAAAAAAATACTTTTTTTTTTTTGTTGAATACTAAATTATCGTCGATTTACTTGTTAACAAGGTTTTGAATATGAATTTTTTTGTGTTGAATAAAGATATCAATTTATTGAACAGTTGTGAATGAAAACATACCTACCTACGGCTTAAGTTCTTGACTTTGAAGATAAAATTTTCATTTATCAGATTCCTTTTGAATTCTGAATCTTTGATGTTTCTAAGTTTACAAAAAGAGTTTGTGTGACATTCTCTATAATTGACTTGACTTTCAAATATACCTAAATTTAATTACAATTCTTCTCTTTACTTATTCTATTTCATGAATAATTTTAACTCTTTTTGCTGTTGGAGAAAAACCAAAGGAAAAAAAAAAGAAAACAGAGAGAGAGAGAGAGAGAGAGAGAGAGAGAGAGAGAAACTGGAAATTTGGAATGAAGTTTGACCATTGTCTTAGAAGTTAGAAATTAATTGAGAATTGAGATAAATCTTTTTCTTTTTCCCTTTGAGCTTACATATAATAACCATAATTTTCATCGAATAACAAATTAAAAAACCCTAGAAATTTGGATTTCTCTAAAATCTAAATGAGTATAAATAGTTAAATACATATTGAATATAAGTTTTGGATTATTTGTTGACATCTTTACTATTTTATTTTCCAGAACTGAATTTGGAATTTAAGAATTTAATTACTTTAATATGTATTTTAATTACTACCTGTCTTACATTTGATATTTACGACCAAAGATATGACCAATTAAAGCTAGGGACAAGGCCAATTAGGGCCTGGGCCAATCAGGGCCAGGGTCAATCAAGGCCAGGGACAGGGCCAATCAGGGCCAGGGACAGGGCCAATCACGACAATTAGGGTCAGGGCCAATCAGGGCCAATTAGGGCCAATCAGGGCCAACCCATCCCAACCCGGCCCAAATAGGGCCAATTAGGGCGGGAATGGGCTTGGCTTGGCCCTGTAGGGCTTAGGGCCAGGGACAATAATCATTGCCCTGAACTAGGGCCAAGGCGGGAATGGGCTCAAATTATATCATATAGGGCTGGGCTTGGGATTGCAAAAGCCCGGCCCAGCCCGGCCCAGTTGCAGCCCTAATAATCTCTAATCCCTTAACCCCAATTTCTTTTTTGGTAAAACTCATCTTCTTCTCTCCACACCAAGAGAATACCCAACCTAATCGTCGACCAGTGACTGAAAATAGGATTTGGTTTGCCGGTGAGAAAAATCCTTCGACGTCCTTTACTGTTCAAAGGCTGGTAGAGGTTGATCAAACTCATCTCAAGTTCATCTCTTCTGCATCGTATTTGCCTAATGGCAGCTAGAGCTCTTTTGTGGTTTTTGTGGGCAACACCCCAAATTCTGGTTTCGATGGAGAGGGATGAGCAGTGTAGCTAGACTTTTATTTGCAAATGTAAGGAAAGATTGGGCAAGGTCTGGTCACCAGAGAAGAAGGAGAAAGAGGTGAAAGCTAATTAAGAAAATGTATGGGGGATCTGTTAGGGTATCTTAGTCATTACCTCTTATTATAAAGGGTAATTCTGGTATTACATATACTTAGAGATTACATTGTATTTCCTATATATAGCACCTGTATTCCTTCATTAATAGAATACAATTAGAATCGTTAACATGGTATCAGATTTCTCTCACGGGCATTTGCCCTCATTTCTCTCTTTAGGTTTTTGTTCTTGAGCGATTCGATTCTGGTCATGGCTTCTTCTTCTTCCGCTGTAATTGCACTCAACTTTGGATCCAGTCTTCCCATTAAGCTTGACTCTAAATATTTTCTGCTATGACGCACTCAATTCATTGGTGTTAGCAACGTTGCGTGGTCTTGGGGAGGCTTTTAATGATTTTTCTACTTCTGTGAGATTACGTGCTGATTTAGTATCGTTTGATGAGCTTTCTGGTTTGCTCTTCTCTCACGAAATTCATATGCGGCACTCGGCTTCCTCCTCTGTTTCATCTGTTTTGACAGCCAATTTTGAGAATCAAGGCTCTTCAAATTGAAGAAATAATTCGGATAACTCTCGGTTTGTTCGAATTCTTCGTTTGTGATACGATGATCTGGTGGAGAGTCTTCTAACTGGACTCGTCGGCCTTGGAATAGATGAGGTGGTCGTCATTTGCAGCTAGACCTTGTGGTTCTGGTAGTCGTGGAAATGACTTCGGCTCTGTTGCTTTTGATTCTAGACGTATTGAAACTGCTCCCTCCTTCTTGAATGAATCACGCATAATTTGTCAATTGTGTGATGCTCGAGGACATAAATCCAAGCAGTGTCCACAACGCTTCAATCATGCGTTTGTTGGTAAGTTCTTATGCTCGTCTGCTGTTCATGCTTCTACAAAATATTTTGATAAATTGGTATGGATCTTGGACACTGAGTCTAGTTCCCATCTGACTGCAGACCTAGCAAATCTGACTATTCAAGAACCATATACAGGCACTGAGAATGTCTTCTTAGGTAACGGCCAAGCTCTGTTAATTTCTCATATTGGTGTTTCTTCTGTTACTGCATCTGGTAGAAATTTTTTGATGTCAAATCTTTTGTGTGTGCCCTCTGTTTCGTGCAATCTGTTGTCTGTTTCTCGGTTTTCTCTTGACAACAATGCTTATTTTCAGTTTTTTCCTGGGAAATTTTTGGTTAAGGATCGTCTGACACACAATTTTGCTGGAGGGGAAGAGCTCTAATGGTTTGTATGTTGTTGTTCTTGGTTTGTCTTCTGCTGTTTGCAAGGAATCAACTACTAGTAATTTTGGTTGTGTTAGTAATTCTTTTTTGACTTGTCATGTTGCTATAACTGAGGATTGGCATCGTCGTCTTGGTCATCCAGCTCCTCAAAGAACAAGGTCAATTCTTCGTCAGTTAGGGTTACCATCTTCGTCATTACCTATGTGTGAAGCTTGCCAGTGTTCTCACAGTCACCGATTGCCATCTGCTTCTTCCACAACACTTAGTCGTGCACCTCTTGACATTGTTCATTCAGATATTTGGGGGCCTACTCCTGTGCTTTCTTTTGATGGTTTTAGCTACTATGTTGTTTTCGTTGATCAACATACAAAATATACTTGGTTGTATGTGATGAAACACAAGTCTGATCTTCAGTTTGTTTTTCTCAGATTTAAGAAATAGTTGAAAATCATGTTGCTACTTCTATTTGTACTTTGCAAACTGATGGTGGCTCTGAGTATAAGTCTTTGTTAAAAAATCTGGATATGCATGGTGTCTCTCATCGTGTTTCATGTCCCTATACTCCATCACAAAATGGGACTGCAGAAAGAAAGCATCGTCACATTTTGGAGTCAGGTTTGGCATTACTTTTTCCGGCTGGAATGCCATCAAATTTTTGGTCTGCTGCTGTCCGAACTTCAGTTTATTTGCTTAATAGGATTCCTCTTCCTATCTTGGAGTTTCGATCACCACTTGAAGCCCTCTTCTTGGTTAAACCCATTTATAAGACTTTAAGGATTTTTGGTTGTCAGTGCTTTCCTTGGCTTAGGCCATATTCTGCAACCAAACTTGACAAAAGGTCTCGGTCTTGTGTCTTTATTGGGTATCTTGATGGATATAAGGGTTATGCTTGTTATGATATTACTTTCGAGAAGACATTTGTTTCTAGACATGTTCGTTTTAGTGAAATACGGTTTCCTTATAAGGATGATGCACCTAGAACACTTGCTTCCTCTCAGTGGTTTGATAGATCTGTTACACAAGCATTTTCCAGTGCTTCTATTGTAAATTGTAATTCTTCCAATATTAATGAAAGCTCCCTACCCCTGCTGACTGGGCCGAATTTGAATAGTGGGCCCATGGGTACTGGTGTAAGACTTGCTTCTTTCACACTACCTTCTAATAGGCCAACCCAAATATTACATGGGCCTGCTCATTTAGTTACTGACTTATCAATGTTAGATGGGCACAATCAGATTAATTGTGTGAAACCCGGCCCTAACCTTAATCCGGATACTCTTTGATTGTAGGTCCGAAGACCCGAAGTAGAAGTGAAAGTCAACTATGGGCCACATTGGTAGAAGATATAGTGTTTGACTCTGAACCTATGGAGATTGAAGATGATGCCCCATACTTGAAGACAGTGTTGGATATTGAGAAGAGACTGCACCTTGATGAAGAGAAGATTAGTTGATGACCTTAGAGCTTGGTGGGATATGATTTAAAGCCATTTTTCCATGCTAGGTATGTTATAGAATATGTGTTTAAAGTTTCGTTTGATTCCGAGTAGTGGAAGACCCTCAAATCCCTGTCTTTGGCTTTCTTTGTGACTGGGTCGATCGCTTGGGTCGATTGGGCCATGCTACCCAGCCACTCAAACCAGAGATGCTGAACTCGAACAGAATCTTCTGTTTTGAGTATCTTGCTATATATACCCCATGACTTTGTGATTTTAGTATCCCTAGCCTCCATAACACTTAGAGAACAAAGGGAAACCATCTCCAAGCCTCCAAGAGTGAAGAAGAAGACCTAATCTTGCAATCTTGCAAATTCTCTCTTGTTCTTCAATTAAAGGTTAGTATTCTATCTTTTGTGTTATTGATTTATTCTTTCTATGATCACTCTCATCTTTGAACTGAGATTATGATGAAGATGCTGCAACCTTGCAGTCATATCTTTACAATCTCTTTTCATTCTCTTGTGCTATGATCACTCATTCATTCTTGACATGATTCTTATGATTTCTTCTTAAACTATGATAATATTCATATTTTGATTCATTCTAGCATTATAGATGCTTCTCTATGATTATTCATACCTCTGATCTACTGTGTTCTTGTACTAGAATGAGATCTAATCATCTCTAGTTCATCTCTTTCATTCATAGCATGTTTCCAATGAAAACTATGATTTTTACCAAAATAGAAACTATGATTCTAAATTAGTAAATAATTGTTTTAATGGTGGTTTGATGTCTAAATTATGCTTTTAGTCTTAGACTACTATGTTAGACATTCTCTCCAAGTTTCGTCGCATTCCGGTTTGTGTAGCATAGGTTTTGGATCAAGATTCTCTTTTTATTTCCGGATTTGCTCTTGGGCAGATTGCCTGGGTCGACTGGAGCACTCAACCCAGCCAATCAACCCGCAATAACAGAATTTGTTTTCTTTGTCTGATTCGATTCGATTCATGCTTATTCTTTTAGGACTACTTCTTAATGATTGTGTGATGCTATTCTAGGGTTTATTTGCTAACTTTGAATTCATCCTCTTGTCCGTCCAGAATACATTCGAATCTATTTAAGGTAAGGAAAGTTAGTTACCATATTAACATAGATTGCATAGATTTAGTTTCTAATTTGGGAACTACTTAGATTTGTTACTGTTATGTTAGTTTCTATTATGATATGAATGCTGCAAGTACATTAGGATCTTATTTCCTTATTTACTTTATGTACTTGATTATGTATGAATACTTACTCATGTATGTTTTCTTATTTATTTGATCTTGTCTTATTATATTCTTTCATATGATGAGATATCTGTCGTGGATGATATGACTGAATTATGATTGTGATTGTTTAGGTATGATTTGGGATTGGGGAATGTCCTTTTGACATTTCTTTCCTTGGACCTCATTGGGAGTAGTATGGGATATTTCCAATGTTGCCCTTTGACACTTTCCTGGATTATTGGTTTTCATACCTAGGACTTGTCTAGCAGTGTTTGGCTAGGTTACACCCTTGTTATATCAGACCCGATTCGGAAGGGTATTGAGACCGAACGACTCGTGGTAGCAATGGAGATTCATGGGTGCTCAAGACTGGTGAGTTATATTCGTGAGGGGACATGAATCACATTGTGGGGACCATTTATGGGTAGAGTTGCATATGGATAGACTTGGGCTCATGGGCGTTCAAGACTGGTAACCAACCCGTGAGAGGACATGAGAGCTTTCCGTTTACTATATGTGGATGACCTATAGGGTTGATGAGTCCGTATTTGAGAGAGTCGGATACGCTGACTCTAGTGTGAAGGATACCGGAAAGGATCCTGAGAGGGGAGGAATGGACGTATCTGGATCTGAGTTGATGTAACTGAGTAGAAGACTTGCATTGGGCTAGGCTTTACCTTGACATGCGCCAATACTTAGACCAAACGGTAATGTGAGAGAGAGGTGACTCAACCCCTAGCCATGGATTGTCCAAGATGGATGAAGGACCCTTTGCCAACCAATGATGTGTGATTGAGACCTTCCCAAAGAAGTATGGTGCTATGACTTAAAGCATGTCTGCCTATAGAGACCAGCATACATAGAGTTAGATTCATACATGCATTGTTTGTCTCATATCATATCATCTTATGTTTGTTTGTGTTACTATGTTATTTATGCTATTATGGAATAACTTGCCTTGCTGAGTTTCTTTTGAAACTCACTCCTTTTGTACAATATCTTTTGTTAGACTATTCTACAGGTTTTGATGGCTATGAAGCGCAATATGAGGAAGCGCAAGATGAAGAAGCGTACCATATGCAAAGTGTTGGCGACTACGAAGATTACCTTGAGGATCCCTCGAGTGGTCTCTCTTGTTACCAGGATTAGCCCTACTATGGAGTGGGAGTGTCTGAGCATAATCGATGAAGTCTATGTTTATGAGGTCATCCTTTATAAAGTAGAAAAGATTCTAGTTTTGTTAGATTATATCTTTCTTTCTTGTCTTTAGAATCGGTTGTAATCCCATTTGATTTTCGAACTACATTCCGCTGTACTCGTGGAGTGAGATTCCGCCTCACTCTACTTTTGATTTATATATCTATTGGTATCTTTTCTGCACTCTGATGATTATCTCGTTATTTAACTATGATTCATTTGAATAATATTGTTAACATTGATTTAGTCTTGTTCTTGATTATATTGTTGTGAATGTGGGAGGTTGATTTTACTACCTACTGGATCTTGTGGAATGTAGATCACACACTCGGGTATGCCAGATAGGGTACCGGCTGGGTGGATGTGACAAATTGCATGCTGCCCATAGCTGCAACCTCTACTCGGCCCATAATGCCCCAAATAAATGCTGCCTCCCATTCGTCTCAGCAGTGTGACATTACAGCTTCAGCTGATGTTCCTAATCTGCCTTCTTTTGATATACAACTGGGTTCTTCAATTGATCAAGTTCAGCCTCATACAATGGTTACCCGTTCTAAATCTGGTTCTTTAAAGCCTACTGTTAAAATGAATCTTGTTGCTTCGGTTGAGGATGACTCTTCTCCCACTTGTTTTACAAAGGCTGCTCTTTCTCCTCATTGGCGCACGGCGATGCATGAAGAGTTTAATGCCTTGCTTTCTAATGGCACATGGGAACTTGTTCCTACAAAACCGGATTATAATGTTATCAGGTGTAAATGGGTATTTCGGGTCAAACGAAATCCTGATGGAACAATAGAGCGCTACAAAGCTAGACTTGTTGCAAAGGGGTTTCACCAACGTCCAGGTTTTGATTTTGGAGACACTTTTAGTCCCGTTGTTAAACATACTACTATAAGAGTAGTCTTGTCAATTGCCCTTACTAACAATTGGCCTATTCGACAATTGGATGTCTCTAATGCTTTTCTTCATGGGGATCTCGTTGAAGATGTTTATATGGAACAACCGTCGGGGTTTGTGGATTCTTCAAAACCAAGTCATGTGTGTCATCTTCGGAAATCTCTTTATGAGTTGAAACAAGCTCCTCGCGCTTGGTATCATAAGCTCTCGTCCTTTTTGATCTCTCAAGGTTTTGTTGGTTCCAAAACGGATAGTTCACTCTTCATGTTTCATTCATCCACCATTACACTCTACTTCCTTGTATATGTTGATGATATACTTGTTATCGGGAACAATTTTGAAGCTATTAGTTCCCTCCTGAAAGCCTTATCTACTGTGTTTGCCATTAAAGATTTGGGAAATTTGAATTATTTTCTCGGGATTGAAGCTAAGCGCACTTCTGATGGACTATTCTTACTCAACACAAATATATCACTGATTTGTTATCTCAAACAAAGATGTCTGAGGCTAAGCTAGTTTCTACTCCAATGGCTTCGAGTACTTTATCTCTTGAAAATGGAACTGTTCTTGATGATGGAACCGAATATCGAAAGATTGTTGGTGCTTTACAATATCTTTCTAATACCCGTCCTGATATTGAATTTGCTGTTAATCGTGTTGTCCAATTCATGCATTCACCAACTGATGTTCATTGGAGCGCGGTCAAGAGAATTTTGTGTTATCTTCGTGGAACTTCTACTATGGGGATTTTTTATTCTAGCAAATCTTCTATGATGATTAGTGCTTATTCTGATGCGGACTGGGCAGGCTGTCATGATGATAGGCGTTCTACAACTGGCTATTGTATCTTCCTTGGTACTCACTTAGTCTCATGGTGTTCACGAAAACAGCATACAGTCTCTCGCTCATCTACGGAGGCTGAATACCGAGCGATTGCTACATTTTCTAATGAGTTAGTTTGGCTTCGCTCTTTTCTTGGTGAGTTGCGTATTTTTCTTCCTTCGGCGCCTCAGATTTGGTGTGACAATATTGGTGCAACTTACCTCACAGCCAATCCAATCTTCCATGCACAGACAAAACATGTGGAGATTGATTTTCATTTTGTTCGTGATCTAGTTGCCTCTCATCAGTTGACTGTGCGTTACTTATCTACTACAGACCAACTAGCTGATCTTCTTACTAAGAGTCTTTCCCAAGCACGTTTTCTGTTACTTCGTGACAAGCTTTCGGTTGAGGATCCGTTACGCTTGAGGGGGCGTGTTAGGGTATCTTAGTCATTACTCTTATTATAAAGGGTAATTCTGGTATTACATATACTTAGAGATTACATTGTATTTCCTATATATAGCACCTGTATTCCTTCATTAATAGAATACAATTAGAATCGTTAACAGGATCTCAACGATTGGCTTGATCGGAGGAGTGAAGAGATGTTTGAGGGTTACTTAGTTGATGGAGATGATGAGAAGGGGCAAGGGGTTGGATCCATTTCTAATGACAATTCGTCTTGTCTAAACAATGTAACAGAGAATTCCCAACATCTCTACAACTCCTTCTCTGACTTATTACAATGACCTAATTTGAGAATAGTTCTGAATTGATTATCAATAGCGGAGTAATTACAAGAACTTTGATTTGAAACTTCCACCGCCGACCAAATCAAATGATAGAAAGCAATTTCTTTTCAATTTATTCTATTGTTGGAGGATTTATGTGGATGATTTGGTGTTCTGAGTAAATGCTTCAGTTTTGGTTTTGCCCCTTCTCCTTTCCTTCTTTTTGCACGGCAGATCTAAAGAATTCATTTATAGAGTTCTGATATTAGATTTCTTGTTTTATGGTCTTTGAATGTATCAAAAGATCAAGATAAGATTGCATATTTTGAGATGAAGCTAATGTATATTGATAGCGAGCATGTTGGAATCCCCGAAGCAGAGTAACAGGCCATTGTTTGCATGCCTTCATCTGAGTTTGGCAGGATTTGCAAGGACCTTTGCTCCATTGGAAAGCAATTCTTTCAAGGGGCAATGGTGGGTGGTAGGTGCAAGGTGGGGTGGTTGTCGTTGGCAGGAGAGGGATGGTGATTGCTAGTAGGGTATAGGAAGAAGATGGGTGAACCCACATAAGGTTGGGTCATTTAAGTGAGTGAAATGGTAATTTCATCTTTACACTCACAAGAGGATATATTCGTCTTTTCCAACCCTCACTTGATTGTGAAAAAGCTTGATCGTCAAAAGGGGTAACTTGAAATATTGTGGTTATGCCTTGGGGGGCGGCGTCAGTAAAATTTTTGCATATTAAGGGGTAGTCAAGAATTTAATTTTCCACTTAAAGGGGCGCCACAAAAAAAAAACTCAATAATTTTCAACTACAAGAGGCCAGGCTTTTCCTTTTAAGATAAATTTGCTGACTTCAGTTATATATAATAGAAAAATAGTTTGCAGCAAGAAATGAACCAATACTTAAATAGTCGCTGGTATTCATTTTCAAAAGATAAGAGTTATCTATGGAACGTTCCTTGGACACCAACTTTGAGAGAGAGAGAGAGGGGGGGGGGGGGGGGGAAAGGGAGAAAATGTAATTTCAACTACTCTATAAGGAAATTTAAGTATAACAATATAAAAGAAATTGATTTATTCATCTTATTGATTAAAATAGTACTGCGGCCAGCCAGATGCATTAACAAGTAAATTATGAGAAATCTAATGCTCACCACTAAAATATTTCAAAATCTTAAGATATAAAAGGAAAATCATAGAAAAGTATGGTTATATCAATTAAACAAAATAAGAATTGTGATTATAATTAATGAAAACTCTCACTTAAAACAAGAAAATTTTATGAAATCCTTTGTTTTTCCCATTTTTTTTGGTCAACAGAAAATCTGTCACTTCATGCCAACAAGACATGCTTATCCGGGTAAAGGACTCGAACAAATTAAATTCCAACATTAAATTGTTTTAATTAAAAATCATCCACTAATATCCATAGAACCACATGTTTGCAACCGTTCATGTGAAGATATGTACTTCACCTTTTTTTTTCTTCTTTTCTTCTTTTTTCTTTTTTCTTTTTTTTTTTTTTTTTTTTTTTTTTTTTTTTTTTTGTATCTGAGGTTCATTTGGGCTAGCTTGTGCGCACCTTGATTATATCCTCAGGGGGATGCTTGTCGTCCTCAAAGATTAAACCCATGACCTCTCCACTAAGAAGTATGGATCTTACAACTTAACCAACCCTGTATTGACTCCACCCTTTGCATAACTTGAATTCTAAAGCTCTATCTTATCACATCAACAAGTCAACTTTGTGAGGAAGTTTATCCGTTTTAGCATGCATTCATATTTTCTAGAGCAACCTCTTTTTTTATTTTTTATTTTTTATGGTCCATTCATATTCTGAAGATATAATATTTAAGGTTCACACCGAAAAAATTAAAAGAATGTTCTAGCATAGAAAGGATCTCAATAACACATAGCATAATTATATGAATATAATTTGAAGTTTGCATTTACCAAAAAAAAAAAAAAAACAGAGAGGACAAAGCTTGCCAAGACAAATGGAAGAAAAATGAGATAGGAGAGAGAAGTTGTAGGGGATGTGGGAGTTCCAAGGGAAACTTCTTCTTTTTCCTATCATCATAATTATATGTATGGCCTTGAGGTTGATCCATATAGATTTTTTCCTCAAGTTCTCCATTGAGAAAATTAGTTTTTACATCCATCTGATAAAGCTCCAAGTCCAACTGAGCAACAATGGCTAGTACTAGGCGGATGGAGGCAAACCTAACCATAGGGGAAAAGGTTTCTTCATAATCAACGCCCTCTCACTGGGTGTAGCCCTTAGCCACTAAATGAGCCTTGAATCTCTCAATAGATCCATCCGCCTTTCTCTTGATCTTGAGAACCCACTTGTTCCCAATTGCCTTTCAGCCTGGCGGTAAGTCAACCAAGTCCCAGACATGATTAACTTTCATCGACTCCAACTCTTCCTCTATCGCTTTCAACCATTCTTTTGAACTTGTCCCCGCAAGAGCTTCCTAGATGCTCTTCGGTTCATGATCATCGATTGGAGTCATCTCACAGTCAATCTCTTCAAGAGTTACCATGTAGGCTTTATAATCTATGTCGAAACGTCGACGAGGAACTAGCCCGCGCCCACAATGGCACAAGTGCATGTCAGGTTGCTCACCCTTTGAGGTAGCTATCACATTTATACTCCCACTCCCACTAGGATCTTCTGGATGAAAATCATGTTTATTATCTAGAGTCTGAATCCCTGGAGTGACAAGATCACTATCTTGTATCTCAAAGAATTCCGATGATTCTTTGTTAACTCCTAAAAGAGATGGAAAATCATTCTCCAAGAATGTTGCATCCCTAAACTCAAGTTTCGTTCTCCTCTCACTCTCATCTAGATAAATGAAGACATGTCCCTTCGAAAGTTCAGAATATCTTATAAAGATACACTTTCTTCCTCTGGGTCCAAGCTTCCCATATTGGTGAGATGTAGAGTGAATATATGCTGCACATCCGCATACGTGCAAGTAACTCAAATCTGACTTCCTTCCGGTCCACAACTCACATGGTGTGGAAGGAACTGATTTGGTTAGAACTCGGTTGAGGATATAGGCCGTAGTCAGTAGAGTATCTCCCCAATAAGAGATGGGTAGGTTTTCATGCGTCATCATGGATCTCACCATGTCTAGCAAGGTTCTCTTCCTCCTCTCAGCAACCCCATTTTGTTGTGGAGTCCTTGGAATAGTAAGTTGCCTAGATATCCCCTTTTCATCACACAACCCTTTGAACATGTCGGAGAGATATTCTCTACCTCTATTTGTTCTAAGAGTTTTAATTATTTTATCTAACTGATTCTAAACTAAGCTCATGAATTTCTTAAAACATTCTAAAGCTTCTGACTTATGAGAAATTAGATAAATATGACTATACCATGTATAGTCATCTATAAATGTAATGAAATAAGCTTGTCCTTTTTTAGTATGCACATTTATGGGTCCACATACACTGAATGAATAAGTTCTAGAGGAAGAGAGTCTCTCAAAGCCTTTTTGAATGGTTTTCTAGTTGCTTTTCCTGCTAGACATAACTCACAGGTTGGCAAATCAGATAATCAACCTTGGCCTAAGAGACCTTCTCTTGCCAACCTGTTCATCCTATATAAGCCAATATGTCCTAGTATAGCATGCCACATATTAGAATCATACACACAGTATTTTGGCAAACAAAAACATTACTAGAATTAAATAAATCATCAATTGTATCCAATACAATAAAAACATTTTGAAGAAAATCGTAACCATAAATTATATCACCTAGATACAAAACCAAAGAATTGTTTTCAAATACAACTCTAAAACCATGTCCCAAAAGAAAAATAATAGAAACAAGATTCCGCTGAATGTCTGGAGCATACAACACATCATGGAGTAACAACGTCCAACCACCTCGCAAAACTAATTTTCATGTGCCTATGCCATGAACCTCCACACTTGAGCTATTCCCCATTGTTATCCTCCTACTTCCTCTTGGAACATGATAGTATTCCACGAAGCTCGAGCGTTCCCTTTGATACGGAGAAAATATGATCGAACTTGGTTCATTCTTGGTTCGACCCTCGACTTCGGTCGAGACGAAGGGAATCGACTCGTTTCCGATCGAGCCGAGTTCAGGGGATAGCTTGTTGAGGAAAAAAACTAAACCGGCCACAAGCACGCCCTAATCCAATACTTTTGAAGCGGGTTAATTAACCTAATGACGGCTAGTAGAATTCGGCTCTGTCAATCATCGCTATCATATGGATAACCACCAAATAACAATCGGGTTATCCTAGGAGTCCTCTACTAGTCCAAACTAGTAGAAATCTATCACTCAACGGATCTATCTGTTAAGATCCAACGATTATCCGAAGAAGGCTCAAATACATCCAACGAAGAAGATTCGAAGGTACACTCTATATAAGACATCACTTATTCACAAGGTGAGGATGAACGAAAACACTCAGATGCTTATTATTTGAATAGTATTCCAGTTATTCATTCCTTAGCTTTGTGTTCTAGCAGAGCCGTTTGTGATTAAGTTCATCAACTGATTTAGCCTTCGGAGGTGGACTCTCGACCCCAGCGGTCGGGCCACATCTGACGCTTTGTTTTGCAGGTCATTCTCAGAAGATCTAAGGGCTGAGCAGATTTTGGACGCATCATTTGGCGCCGTCTATGGGAAACATTTCAGAAAGCTATGGTGACTAGATCAGCGTCAAGAGCAGCAGCAGCTGCTGCACAGCGAGATGCTGGCGTCCAAATTCCTGGAGTAAACAATCCAGATATTCCTCAGGGATGTCGACCGCTCGAGGTAGATGTCGGTGGTCACATCCACCCAGCCGGTACCTTGTCTGGCTTACCCGAGTGTGTGATCCAGAGTTCACAAGATCCAGTAGTTAGTAAAATCAACCTCCCACATTCACAACAATATAATCAAGAACAAGACTAAATCAAAGGTAACAATATTATTCAAATGAATCAAAGTAAAGTAACGAGATAATCATCAGAGTGCGGAAATGATACCAATAGATATATAAAATCAAATGTAGAGTCAGGCGAAATCTCACTCCACGAGTACAGCGGAATGTAGTTCGGAAGTCAAAGGAGATTACAACTGATTCTAAAGAAAAGAAAGAAAGATATAATCTAACTAAGCTAAGTCTATTCTACTTTGTAAAGGACGTCTTCATAAACATAGACTTCATCAATAATGCTCAGACGTTCCCACTCCACAGTAGAACTAATCTTGGTAACCAGTGAGACCACTCGAGGAATCCTCAAAGTAATCTTCATAGTTGCCAACACCTTGCGTATGATATGCTTCTCCATCTTGCACTTCCTCATATTGCTCTTCATAGCCATCAAGACCTGTAGAATAATCTAACAAAATATGTTGTACAAAAAGGAGTGAGTTTCAAAAGAAACTCAGCAAGGCAAGTTATTCCATAATAGCATAAATAACATAGTAACATAAACAAAGCATAAAGTGATATGATATGAGTCAGATAATGCATGTATGAATCTAACTCTATGTATGCTGGTCTCTATAGGTAGACATGCTTGAAATCATAGCACCATACTTCTTTGGGTAACAACTGTGGACCATTAAAGGAGTAAACAATCCTGGATTTCTAACCCGTTAACCTATGGTTTCAGGACCGTGAACCCGGGCCTCGAGTCGGCAACAACTGTGGACCATTCGAGTTGAGCCTGAAGGTTCGAAGGAGGACCAAATGATCGTGGATGAACCTAGTGATGATTTGATAACTCTCATGGAGTTTAAAAGAAGAGAGAAGATTCATCACAATGGTGGTAAAAGGTGATTTTGGCATGTTTGTAGATCGGCGATGGATAATTCAATTGACACAAATAAGGTATCAAATTGAAGATTGTCAAAAACCTTTCCAACGAGCTAAAAATCACTGAATTCCGAGTCTGTTTGGGGGTCCAACCATGGACGGAAAGTTGGGCCGGTTGGGTGAACCAATCCCCCACCCTATTTTCTATTTAGGGGCAAAAACGGAATTTCGGATTTTTAAACCCTATTTTAAGTTTTAACTCATCCGTAGCCGCATTTTATTTTACAAGAACGACTTTGAGGCTGCGGGAAGAGGAGAAACGAAAGAGGGGGCGATTTCCATTCTTCCGGAGGCATTCTGTGATTCGAATCTTCACGAAAACTTCAAGAAAGGTTAGTTTTCTTTAATCATTCTCTTACTCACAATTTTGTGAGTATTTTCTCTCCTTCCCTTTTGAGGAATCTTGAAAGGGAAGCATGTTATATTGATGCTTATTTCTCAATTTTCATTTAATGTCCCTTTCTAGTTGATGCGTCTAAAATCTGCTCAGCCCTTAGATCTCCTCGTGATGTCCTGCAAAACGAAAGCGTCAGATGTGGCCCGACCGCTGGGGTCGGGAGTCCACCTCCGAAGGCTAAGCCATTTGATGAACTTAATCACAAACGGCTCTGCTAGAAGCGCAGAGCTTAAGGAATGAAGAACGGGGAAAGGTGATCTAGATAGCAGATCGCTGATAGTTTAGGTCTATCAGTATGTATTTGAACCTGAGTCTCAGATAGTATTCTTTTCGATCCCCTCACCTTGTATGGTAGTGAGGTTTATATAGAGTGTACCTTCGAATCTCCTTCGTTGGATGCACTTGAGCCTTCTTCGGGTAGTCGTTGGATCTTAACAGTTAGATCCGTTGAGCAATGGACTTCTACTAGTTTGGACTAGTAGAGGACTCCTGAGATAACCTTTAGGTTATGCGATGATTATCCGTAGCCGTCAATTCGAGTCTGCCATTATTAGGGTGATTACCCTAATCCATAAGTAGGATTAGGGCGCGCTTGCAGCCGAATAAGCTTTCTTCTTCAGCAAGCCATCTTCAGGATCCGGTTCGCTCCGGAGTGAGTCGGATCTCTTCGTCTCGACCGGGGTCGAGGGTCGGACCAGGTATGAACCTGGTCTGATCATAATCTCTCCATATCACGAGCCCCCCAGACCAAGCGTTCAGTCGATCCCGAGGGCTTGGTTTTTAACTGGGTTCGTCGTTAGGTGATAATCTCTGCGTGCTTCATTAAATGTCATATCACATTTAATGCGGTGGTCACTTTTCCTCGAGCGTTGTGAGTGTAAGGCCACATATCTCCTTGCAGTTGATCTGTCTTGGCTCACGTCATCCAAGCGACGGTTTCCGAACGCCTATTTCGGATTCGTGAGTTCAAACTTTCAAAACGTCTTTCAATCTTGATCGCTGATTTTGAATCAATCTCGATCGTTTAGATTCCCGAACACTCGTGCAGGAGTTTTAAAAGCGGTTCGTTGTCTTCCTAGGTTTCATTCTTCCTATCTGGAATTTGAACCTTTGTTGTCTGCTTCGCGCCTTCCTGCTCTCAAGCTTCGCTCACCGAATCAGTAAGTTTCTTGGTCTTTTTCTTTTTGTAGTTTACTGAAACAAGTAATGGCGGACGATAGGGCTTCTCTCCGGTACCCGGTGTTGGTAATATAGTGTGAGGCTTTTGCTTCTCCCCGCTCCCGAACAATCGGATAGTGATAACAAAACCCTAATCGTCCTCTCGGCGCGAGTTCGCTGAAGTTTCTCAAAAAGGTTTTGAAAGAAAAACCGAAACTTCTCCTGTCCTTCTCGAGTCTGGATCTTCCAAGATTGTCGAGTCTTCTAGGTAGCCTCAAACTTCCGGGTCCGATGGTGGACGTGGACCTGGCTCTGTTCCCTCCATTTACGATGAGGAAACCCTTCTTTCAGCTGTCCAAGATTTTGATTTTCCTTCCTCATATCAGGTTAGGGCTCCCCACCCTGATGAGAGGGTTGATTCATCCCTTTTGGGTGAATTTTCTCTCGTATATAGATGCACCGGAAAGCGGGGTTCGCTTTCCCTTTTTTAATCCTTTGTTCTCCGCAGATTCGAATCATTGGAACATTTGTCCCGGAATGCTCCTCCCCAATAGCTGGCGTCTTATCGTCGGCTTCTTGGGTTTGTGTTTTGAACTTGGCATTACGCCATCTCTTTCTCTCTTTGTACATTTTCATGTTCTTTCTATCTCCCATCCTCCCGGATGGGTTTTTCTGTCCAAACGCAATAAGGCTGAACTTGATTGGAGGGGCAGCATCCTTGTCAAAGGAACTTGCCCTTCTAACCACAAAAGATGGCGTGAACGATACTTTTTCTGTCGAGCGCCTCCATCAGATCTTAACTTCCCAACCACCTGGAGGAGGTGTACTTCTTCTTCCGAGAATAACCGAGGCCTTCCCTTATCCAGAGAAGACGAGGCGGCCATCAGGAAGATCAAATCCATTCCGTGGTATCAAGAGATACATGGACTTGAAGTGGAGTATAACTCCATCCTTCAGTATTGGGGCTTGGCTCATTGTGAGCTTCTAACCACCATCCTTTAATTTGACTGAAGTGATATGTTTTTAATTCTGACTCTTGTCCTTCTTCTTTGCAGTGCCTCCAAGAATGAACCCTGAAAGCCTGCGGGTGAAGGCCGCTAGGGCCGTTGTGACAGCCAAGCAATGATCGCACAGAGCCTTGACCGTAGATCAAGAGGCTTCTATTCCCTCTCCTGACCCCTCTTATAGGGGTATCAGGAATATCAGGCCTGTGGCTGATGCTTCGGGTAAAGGGAAGAAACCGATGGTGGAGAGGTCTAATGTCTCCTCCTCCGCCCGAACCAAGAGGAGGCATGACACAATTGATGCTCCCTCCAATAAAAAATCCAAAGCTTCAACGGATGGTGAGGAGGTCTTCACCCCCCAGTGGACCCTGAAGCTGACCGACAGGGTGACTCGGGATCCCGAGAAAGCTGGAGAATGGAGCTCCCTCAGTCTTGCTCCTTTTGATCGCCAGGAATTTGAAGCCCCGGATGACACCTCCCTTGTTAGTCAATCTACAAGGTACCGGTCTTCTTGCTTAGTTATTTTTTCATAATTCCTTATGACTTCTTCTCGATATTTTCCGCCTTCCCAAGAATGCTGTGTTGAGCTTTTATCAACACATGGAAGCATTGAGCCGGGTTGGTCGCACCAGCTCCTTGCTGCAAACCTGTGAAGAGAATTTGGCGAAAGCCAATTCTGAAATAGACCAGCTGACTGCAGCTGCCGTGGAGCTGCAAAAAAAGCATGAGGAAGAAGTGATCTCCCTCAAGGAGGCCCTCGAAGCGTCGAAGATTCGTGCCGCTGCTGCCGAGCGCGAGGCCAGGAAGCAAAAAGCAGCTGCCACGTTGTTTGGTGACAGGCTTGAATTCAAAAGTAGGGAGCTCGAAGAACATCTGAAGTTGGCGATCCCTAGCAAGCCCGAGCATATAAAGCCAAAGCTTCGAAAGCAGTGTGTTCGGAAATACCTGAACAGCGTACCTTTCTCCGAGCTGCTAGGTATCTACAACCTTCAAGCTTATCGCTTGGGGCAGAACGACGTTTGGGAGTGAATCCTCAGATCAATCCTTGCCTTTGACACTGCTCCTTTTCGTGAGGTGTGCCACAAAGAGGTCTTCGGGAAAGTTGGTATGGATCTCCCGGACTGGGCTCAGGAAGAAGATGATCCTTTTCCAGCTGACCCTCAATATGAGGCATACCTGGCTGACAAGCCGGCACTTCCAGAGGAGAAATCACAAGCCGAGTCTCAAGTTGCTGCTGTAGAGGACTCAGCCGATGCCATTCTTGAGGAAGGCTCTTCTCATGATCTTGAGAAAAGTCCTCCCGATCAGGGTCCCTCGGGCAACAATGAAGAAAAGGCTTAGGGAGTTATCTTTTTGTACAGATTTACCCTCTATTTAATGAATAGACATTTCTTTCTCATGTTGGCCTTTATATTTCCCCGTCTCCTGCCGAAATCTTGCCTTGATTATCAAAGTATTAATGATAAAACTCATCACTTAACTTTACATTCCTTGCCGAATAATAATCTTGTAGAAATATTGTGAAGATGCGTTTCGGGAAGATGCATTAATCTTCTCCACTACTTCATTTATTGCAAAGTCCGCAAGTTTCCCTTCTGCAAAGTTCAAACGTTTTCTTGCCTTTGTATACCATTCACTGTTTCCAATGAATCGGAAATACATCCATTATTTTAATGGCGGTGCGACGATTGGAGGTATCTCTGCATCAGGTGCTCGCTTCCACATGTTTCCATGTGGCATCCCTCCGACCGTTGATCTTGCTTTCTGCGGATTTCGAAGCATCATTTCGATCTAGTTTGTCGGTTGTCCTTAGCCTTCAACCGTCGTCTTAATACTTGAGGCTATTTAAAGCGTTTGTGGGTACTCTCCATCTATCCTGTCTTCTGCAAGTTAGATTTGCTAAAGTGTTAAAGCGACCTTTCGTCCTTCGGCCTGCTTCCGTATTCCTCGTACTCCAACAATAGTTCTATCAACTTCTAAACAAGTGAGTTTCTTGATTACTCATCTCTTTCCCCGCTTCCCCCCTGAGTAAAATGCATAGTAGTTATACTTGGGGTTTAGTTATTTGGGTTTGTTGGAAGTAATAAAAAACTAGGGTTTTCCCTCTTGTTGTTGTCGTTTATTTCTGTACTGATACGGCTTGTTTGTTTGCATAGTGGCTCTCAAGATCAACCCGAACTTTATCAGAGCAAAATCTTGCAAGAAAATCGTTCCATCGGTGGTGGTTGGGGCCAGTGCGGTGGTTTCAGCTAGTGAATCCTCCAAGCGTAAGGCGACTGCTGCCGGTGAATCTTCAAGTCAGATTCCCACTGTCACATCCCGCCCTAAATCCACCAAGGGGATACCCTATCTGGATTACCCGGGGAGTGAATTACTGTCCCGCCGATCAAGTTTAGGAACGATCATAATCACTTAGCACAATAATATAATCAAAAGCAAGAACAATTCCTTATTTCCAAATAATTCAATAATAAAAGTCGAGAAAGTGCCTCAGAAGGATTCACAAATAACATCAGAGTGCGGAAAGGATTTCATTAGTATAAACAATCAAGTGTGAAAAGGAGGGAGGAAACTCATCCTATAAAAATAGCGGAAGATGGTTCGACTAAAATTTAAAGATTACAACCGGTTCACCAAATAACAAGTGAAACAACTAAACTATAGTCCCAACAATTCAAATAAAAGGTTGAAAAGGGAATGAGGCGACATCCCATCCCTAACACACAATATAAAACTGAACTACTATAAAAAAAGTCCCGATCTCGGTCTACTCGTCTTTATCAACTGGTTCATCGCCACCAGTATGATACAAGTCTTCAACTCGGCCTCCAGAGGGTTGACTGCTATAGCCAACAGTGGTAGTACCTGCAGGAAAGTCTAACAAAGTATGTTGCAAAAAGGAGTGAGTTCGAAAGAACTCAGCAAGGAAAGTTATTCCATAATAACATAAATCATATGATGCGCAGCATAGCATGATGCAATATGATATGAGACATATGATGCAAATATGGATCTAACTCTAAGTATGCTGGTCATCTAGGGTAGACATGCTTTAAGTCATAGCACCATACTTCTTTGGGTTGTCAGTCACTCCCCCTCAATCATACAAGATATCTTGGGTCTGCCCGGGGAAGTTCGGTAAAGTCATCTAAAAAAAAAAACCATGGTAGGGGAATCGGTCACCGCTCTCTCACATCACCGTTTGGTATAAGTACTGGCGCATGTCACAGAAAAGCCTAGCCCAATGCAAGTCATCTACTCAGTCGTATCAACTCAGTTCCAGATATGTCCATTCCTCGCCCCCGGCGATCCTTTCCGGTATCCTTCACACTAGAGTCAGCGTAATCCCGGATTACAGACTCATCAACCCTATTGGTCATCCACAAATAGTAAACGGGAAGCTCTCACGTCCTCTCACGGATTGGTTACCGGTCTTGAGCGCTCGTGAGCCCAAGTCTAGCCATTTGCAACCCTACCAATAAATGGCCCCTTTCAGGTATCCGTAGCATGGTTTATGTCCCCTACCGGATTGGTTACCGGCCTAGAGCGCCCATCAAACCATACACTACCACGGGTCGTTCGGTCTCAATGCCCTTTCGATTCGGGTCTGATACGACAGGGATATCCTAGCCATACATCTAGACAAGTCCTATGTATGTCATCCAATGATCCAGGAGAGCGTCGATGGGCATCTTCGGAGAACATCCCATACTATTCCCTCCAATGTCCAAGGACAGAAGTACCAGTAGGGCACTACCCAATCCCAAATCATACCTAAGCAATCACATGCTTATTTCCATCCATTACATATCAACAATACATTATCATATTGAAAACATGTCATAACATCTCATAATACAATGTATAAATAAATGACAAGAATAAGTAAACATGATAAACCAAGTAATTAAGCATGGTGCTACTGTCATAAGGTAACTACAGTAGTCATATGATGTCTGAAATCAATTAATAAGTTATGTCTACTAAGTTACCAACAACAGTGTAAAAGTCATACAGTCTATGTTATATGGCAATAATCGTCCTTACCTTAAGTCACGATGATGATAATCCAACAATCTCAAAGGAATGATCCAAAGATGGTAATAAGACCCTAGACAAACATAAATGAAAGGTTAGAAAAGAAATTGGGAAAATCGGAGGTCGAACGGATCAAAACGGAGCAAGGTTGCTGTCAGCAACAAGTTTGGTCGATGGTCTTGGTCGATGGTATCGACCAAAAGGATCGACCAAAATTGTCTCCGGGACAGAATAGAGGATTTTGGGGATTTTGGTCCGAAATGGGTCTTCCGGGGTTCGGATCGATCTGAAACTTGGAGGGATGATTAATAACAATGTAAGAACACTACCTAGCAAGTATTATCACAATCCAATGGTTCAAACGAAAACCCCCAAATTGAGGTCCTATGTTCTAAAGACAAGAATCCTAGCATTCATGAGAAATTGATGTAATTGAAAGGGAAGCTAGAGAATTAGTTGGGGAATAGGTTAGGAACATGATTACAATCATTTGCAAGCCAGAGATTAGACTAATCATACTCCACATCTTAGTTTAGTATAAGAAATCAAGTTGTTAAGCAAGAAATCATGGTAATGTATATGTAAGGATCAAGATGCAAGTGAAGCATAGCAAGAATGAAGGAAAAGCAAGTATAAATGGGAAGAGACGTTCATGGCAAGGTGTTTGCAAGGTTGCAGCACCTTGGCCATGGTCTCATCAGTAAAAAGAAGAAGGGAAGTGAGTAGAATAGAGAGCAAGAGAGAGAATCATACCTTATAAGATGGTAGTTGGAGAAGAGAGACAAGGATTCTTGTAGAAGGTCATCTCCCAAGCTAAGGAGGAGCCTAAGAGGAGCTTTCCCACGTTCTCAGGTGTTGAAATGAGTGAAATATCGTTCTAGGTTCGAGGTTTCACTTAAATAGATGAAGGAATATCCAAAAAGCATATTTTTCTCGATTCTGGGCAACTTTGGTCGATGGTTTTGGTTGATGGCATCGACCAAAATGATCGACCAAAACAGGTAACAGGTTTCAGCAGAAAATCTAGAAATAGTTCAGCAACTTCGAACAGGGATTCAGAGGGCTATACAAGGTCAAATTGAGTGAGGTTTTCTCCTACAAGTCAATCAAGAAGTCTAGTTTCCAGAAATACCTTTGGATCAAGCATGTGAGGTCATTAGGTCCACCAACTAAGCTCACCTTCTTCGATGCGCAAGCAGGATTTGCCAGACACAGTTCAGCAACTTCGGACAAGGATTTGGAGGGCTATATGGGGTCAAATGGAGTGGGGTTTTCTCCTACAAGTCCATCAAGAAGTCTAGTTTCAGGAAATATATTTGGATTGAGCACATGAGTTCATTTTTTATTTCAACTAATTCACCCCTCTTCGATGCGCAGATTCAAAACTAACACTGACAATGCCCTCAAGTGAGGGGCATCATCGTCAATGTCCACGGGCTTGGGTTCCGACACCAAAACATCAACCAAAAGGGTCCACAAGTCTCATTTCCCCCACTTTGGGTTTTCGGACCTACAAACATAATAGGTCCCGGGCCGGGCCAAGGTAGGATAAGGCCAACCATTACAGATCTACCCTAAGGGAAAGGTCTGACATGGCTTCCTAAGGTTTTCAAAGATAATAATATTGAAATTAAAGTCCAACTTTTAAGGTCTAACATTCAACCAGTCTTTCTTTATCCCAAAATAAATAGGGTGTCCGGGCTAGGTTTGGGCTGGATGTTACACCCACAGTTTCTATTGATGTAGTCCCTTCGCCTCCTTTGCCCAAAGTGATCGCTCGTCTTTCCCAGGAAGATCTTGATCACTCCGTTGCCGATGGTGCTGATTACGCCCCTGCTGGTGAGACTGTTGGTGCACCCCCGAAAGAGACTCTTCGGGCATCTGAGGCAACTATGTTGGCGTCTGATGAAGGTGTGGTCCCAGTAGGTGCTGCTCCTATTTCCAACTCCAGTGCTTGTTTGGCATCCTCCTCCTCTCCTTCCGAGTTGGAGGATTTTGCCACTAGGAAGCGCCGTTGGGTGACAAGTGATGCAGCTCATCCTTCTCTTGGTGTAGCTCATCCTTCTCATCCTTCGCTTGAATTAGTGTCAAACGAGTTTGACAGGGCGTTGGAATGGTGTATTGCTGCTCGAATGACTTCTGAGAGCGCAGTTCTTTCCAAACTTCCAGATGAAGTCTTTACGAAGTCACTGGTGATGTAAGTCTTTCTTCATTATCCTCTAATTTTGAAAAATTACTTTTCTGCTCCTCGTTAACTCGGAAGTTGTTTGCAGGAGTCTTGCTGGTAACTTCCACAACCAAGTGGAAGCAGTTACTAGGCTCAGTAGATTGAGCAATGAAGTTTCTAGGCTTCGGGAAATCTCCGAAGCTAAAGAAGTTGAGATTGCTTGCCTTCGGAATCTAGCTTGGGAGGTGGCAGGAGAAAAAAATTCGATGATTGGTCGTCTTTGGTCAGACTTGGATGATGCCAGGGAGAAGATCCGGCGACTGGAGCGAACAGTTGGAAAGTCAGGAGCCAAAGGATCTGAAACATTACCTGAAAGGCAAGCTGTCGTTCCTTTGCCCGAATCCCTTCCAACTGATGTTCGCAGAGCCTGCGTCTTCAAGTATTTACACAATAAGCCTTTTGTTGATATGCTGAATGCTTATAACTTGCAGGCGTACCGGGATGGTGAGAACGAAGTATGGGAATCAATATTAAGGAAGGATCCTCATTTTGGTACGACTCCCTACAGTGCTATTTGCCATCCTGAAGTATTTACTGACCTGGGTATTCCTCCTCCCGACTAGACCAAGGATAAGATTGATCCTCCACCTTCCGATCCAGATATTATGCATTATCTGGAAGATTCTTCTGTTTATTCTCCCCTGGAAGAAGTCAATTATGACGAGCTTGTCTTGAATGTGAGTTTGGTCGAGGACCATGCTTCTCCTGGACAAAGAGTATGAAATTGCGGAGGATTTTATGCATACCGAAATATTTTTGTAATCCTCATTTCTTCTCTTCTTTTCCTTGAATCCCCACCAATGGTTGACTCATATGTTTGTTCTAGCAAAGTCGCGTTGATCTTGTATAACTTCTCAACAATCACCTATGATGACTTTCTTTTTTGACCGAAGATTGTATCCAGCTCTTGTAATTGTTTTGATACTGGCCTCTTTGGATCTTTTGAAGAAATAAGAAATTAACTTTATCTTGAACTTTGCTAGCCACTTAAATCGCTATTGCATTAGGTCTTAGTTGTTTGAAACAACGCCTTTACTTAAGGATTTCCGGAGAAATACAATAAGTCTGAGAAGGAACTCACTCGGGTTTTAAACCGATGCCTTTACTTAAGGATTTCCGGAGAAATACAATAAGTCTGAGAAGGAACTCACTCGGGTTTTAAACCGATGCCTTTACTTAAGGATTTCCGGAGAAATACAATAAGTCTGAGAAGGAACTCACTCGGGTTTTAAACCGATGCCTTTACTTAAGGATTTCCGGAGAAATACAATAAGTCTGAGAAGGAACTCACTCGGGTTTTAAACCGATGCCTTTACTTAAGGATAATTCAAAAATTCAATAAGTCTTGAAGGAACTTACTCGGGTATAACCTACGCCTTGCAAAAGGAACTCACTCGGATTTTCATTTGATGCCTCGACTTAAGAAAGTCCAAAAATTTCCATAAGTGTTGAAGGACCCACACGAATTTTCATCCGATGCCTTATAGTTGGATATTGTTCTTGAATGTGGTGTATGATGCCCCCCAATCAAAAGATAGTTTGTTGAAAGCCAAAAATTGCATTGATTGAGTTGAAAATGATTACATCGCGAACAAAATTGAAATCATCCTCAAGGATAAAACTTTTTGAGATGCCTAGCATTCCACGAACGATCCAACTCTTTCTGGGTGTTGATGTTCTTCAGCCTGTAAGCTCCTGAACTGACCGGTTTCACAACCATATAAGGTCCTTCCCAGGAAGGGTCTAATTTTCTTTGGTGACGCGGGTCGGAAGCTAGGGTGTTTCTTTGGTGACGCGGGTTGGAAGTTAGGGTGTTTCTCAACACCAAAACGCGGGTTGGTCTAATTTTGAAATGCCTGCACTATCTCTTGATATTTCTGCAAGCGTGGTTCTTTAATACCATACTCCCCCTGGACTTGGTTGACTATAAGTTGAGAGTCACTATAAATAGTAACATCTGCAATAGATAATGCTTTTGACAACTGAAGTCCTGCTATCAGAGCCTCATATTCTGCTTCGTTATTACTTGCGTCAAATGCGAATCTCAAAGCATATCGAATAATAAATCCTGCTTGACTTTTTAATAGAATTCCAGCTCCTACTCCATCTTTATTACTCGAACCATCCACATATACCTCCCAAGTGGTTGGTATAATTGGATCCTCAATGGTGGGTTCCACCGGTGCAGTAGTTTCTACTACAAAGTCGGCTAATGCCTGAGCCTTGATTGCAGTTCTGGGCTTAAAGCTCACTTGGAACTCGCTGAGTTCAACCGACCAGGACACCATCCTTCCGGACAAATCAGGTTTGTTAAGAACTTTACTAAGAGGAAAAGTTGTAAATACCTCAATTGGATGAGCCCGAAAATATGGCCTTAGCTTCCCTGGCGGCCATCATGAGAGCCGAGCCGCTTCTCAATCTGTGAATATCTTGTCTCCGCATCTAGCAACACGTGGCTTACATAGTAAATCGGCCACTGTTTTTTATCTTTTCCCGAACAAGTACTCGCACCGACCGCCGAAAGGGACGTCGCTAGATATAGCTGTAATACTTCTCCCTTCTCTGGTCTGGATAGGATCGGTGGTTGTCCAAGTGCTTCTTTTAATTCCTCGAAAGCTTTCTGGCACTCTTCAGTCCACTTTGCTTCCTTACTGCCCTTTAGGTCTTTAAGTGCCTTGAAGAAAGGCAAACATTTTTCTCCGGACTTGGAGATGAATCGATTTAAAGCAAGAACTCTCCTCGTTAAACACTTGTACATCCCGAACAGTTTTGGGCAGAGCTTGTATTTTGGCAAGATTAGCCTCAATTCCCCTCTGTGATACCATGAAGCCCAAAAATTTGCCCGAGGAGACTCCAAAGGCACATTTTTCTGGGTTTAGCTTCATTTGATGTTTCCGCAAGATCGAGAATACCTCAGTCAAATCTGCAATATGATTTGCTTTTGTAAAGCTTTTCACTAGCATGTCGTCAACATAAGCTCCAACATTCTTTCCTATCAGCTCTTTGAAAATCTTGTTGACGGCCCTCTGATATGTTGCTCCCGCATTCTTCAGGCCAAAAGGCATGACCTTGTAATAATAGCTCTCACGATCAGTCATGAAAGCCGTATACTTCTCATCCTCCTTATTCATAAGGATCTGATTATACCTCGAGTAGGCATCCATGAAACTTAAAGTTTCATATCCTGCAGTCGCATCTATCAAGAGGTCAATCCGAGGCAACGGGTAGCAATCTTTTGGGCAAGCTTTGTTAAGATTTGTGTAGTCTGTACACATCCTCCACTTCCCATTCGCCTTTTTTACCATTACCACGTTGGCCAACCAAGTTGGGCACTCAATTGGTTTTATGAAACCAGAATTCTTAAGTTTTTCAACTTCGCTCTCGAACGGCTTCATACTTTTCAATGGAGAAATTTCTTCTTTTCTGTATCACTGGTTTCGCCTTAGGGTCTATCCAGAGTTTGTGCTCTGCAATGGCCCGATCGATTCCGAGCATGTCCTCAGCAGACCATGCAAATACATCTTTATTCTGCAGAAGAAAAAACTTCAACTCATCTTTAAATTCTTCCATTGCTCGGACCCGATATAAGTAATCTTTTTCTCATCCTCGGTACACAGCTGGATTTGTTCCAGCTTCTCCACTGGTTCGGGTCTTTGCATCTTTGTCTCTTCCCGATCATCTTGAACTTCTATGGGGAGGGTAGTTACCTTCCTCGGGCCCTCCTTGTCTTTTAAATAGGCAACATAACATTGTCGAGAGATCTTCTGGTCAGAGGAGACTTGACCAATTCCCATATCAGTCGGGAATTTTATCTTCAGGTGCTTTGTCGAAACAATAGCACCTATCTTGGATAAAGATGGTCGCCCGAGGATCATATTATAAGTGGCAGTTTCCGAACCACCAAAAAATTGATTCGGACAGTTGTTTCCTTAGGAAAACTTCCAATGGATAAATCCAACTGGACCGATCCTTCCGCCACTACAGATGACCCTGCAAAACCATATAGATGTGTGGATGAAGGTTTCATCAAGTCTTGATCCACCTTCAATTTTTGATACACTTCGTAGGAAATTAGGTCAGCTGCAGACCCTGTATCAATCAAAACTCTATGCACTTCCCGTCGTGCAATCTCTACCTTGATGACTATAGCATCATCATGAGGTAAACAAACATCTCTTTTGTCTTCCTCGCTAAAGGTGATAGAATCTTCACCATTAAGCTTCTTCCGCTTCTGCGTCTCTCCGGTTCCAACAAATTTGGATTTTGTTTTCAGACTCCAGAGTGATTCGGGCTCTAGTCCCCCGAAGATGGTAAGGATTGGTGACCAAGTAGCTTCAATCACCTCATTGCCCTTCTTAGATTTCGGGGCCTCCCTTGATCGTTCCGAACTAACCGAACGATCCCTTTTCGGAGCAGCCGCACGTGGCTCACGTGGCTCCTCCCTTCTTCTCGCTAACGAAACCGGAGAGATGTCCCCGAGATATTAATCTCTCAATATCTGCCTTCAGATGATGACAATCATTAGTATAATGACCATAGTCCTTGTGGAATCGGCAATACTTTTCTCGATCCTGCTGCTCTCCGGGATTCAAAAGAATTTTAGGCGGCCACTTTAAAATATTTTTTCTTTTGAGGATATTTAAAATATCAGCCCGAGGAGCATTCAATGGAGTGTACTCACTTTTACCAGGGGACCTTTGGCGCCAAGCCTGAGATTTTCCAACCCGATCACGAACATTTTTCTTTGGCTTTGGCTTCGCTCGTCAGAGCCTTCTGTTCCTTATTGGAGACTTTATTATCTCCTTGGCGCGCATCTAGAATCTCCATGACTTCAGCCTCGCTTCGGCATCTCTGTACCAACTCAAGCATAAGTCGCAGGCATATCCCGTAGTAATAACTCCAGGAGTTTCCTATTAGTGAGTCCCGTGAATAGAGCAGTTTTGGCTACTTGTTCGTCCAAATTTTCTATCTCCATCGTCACCTTGTTGAATCTTTTCAGAAACTCTCTCGATTGATTCGCTCTTTCCTTGTTTGACAAGAAACAAGGTTTCTTCCGTTTTCTTGACCTGTATTCCACTCTGGAATCACCCTATGAATTGGCGCGCCAATTCGTCAAAGTTTACGATCCTTCTAGAGGGGAGGTTCAAAAACCACTTTTGTGCTGCTCCAGTAAGTGATGAACCAAAAACCCTGCATAAAATTTCATCGAATTACTCGAAACTCGCCATGGTCTCGTTGGTAATAGCCGATGTGAGCTGTTGGATCTCCGGAGCCATCGAATGTTGAAAAGGTAGGCAAACGGAAGTTACGGGGAAACTGATATCCCGCAATTGGCTCGGCAAAGGGAGTCTTCCGAATGACTGAGTAAATATCCTCAGTTATTCTTCCCTTAGCCAACTGCCCTAATTTCTCATTGATGTTGGCCAATTCCTGACCAATCTGGGTCGGGTGATCTTCAGCAATATGATCACAACCTCGATTAACACGATCATCCCGTGCTACTCGATCATCACGAACAGCCCGTCCTTCCCGAGCATTCCTCTCGTCGCGAATCGCTTGATCATCACGAACGGTTCTTCCGACGGTGGGTGAGTGAGTTCTTACCCCCGTATCCAACCTTGTGTTTGAATCAGTTGTACTCTCTTGCGGTCTGTCGAACCGATCGTCTCGCCTCGGTTGATCATCGATCCTCCTAAGTCCTCGGTCTCCTTCACGGAAATTCCGATCGATATTCCGGTCTTCAGCCAATCTCGGTCACGTGGCAATGCACGTCTCTCTCGAATCGCGCCGACCGGGCTCTTGTGGTAAAACCACTCGTCCGGTGAGCATGCGGAGTGCTTGGCTCACCTCCAAGAGTTGAATCTTTACCTGATCCAATTGATCTTGGATTGTATCAGGAGGAGGATTACGTCCTCCCTGGCCACCATATACCTCGATAGGATTTTGGCTTTCCTGGGGAATATCTGGATTATTCACTCCAGGGATCTGAACACCGGAATTGCATTGTGCAGTGGCTGCTGCGGCTGCTGATCTAGTCACCATGGCTTTTCTAGTTGTTTCCCACAGACGGCGCCAATTGATGCGTCCAAAATCTGCTCAGCCCTTAGATCTCCTCGTGATGTCCTGCAAAACGAAAGAGTCAGATGTGGCCCGACCGCTGGGGTCGGGAGTCCACCTCCGAAGGCTAAGTCAGTTGATGAACTTAATCACAAACGGCTCTGCTAGAAGCGCAGAGCTTAAGGAATGAAGAACGGGGAAAGGTGATCTAGATAGCAGATCGCTGATAGTTTAGGTCTATCAGTATGTATTTGAACCTGAGTCTCAGATAGTATTCTTTTCGATCCCCTCACCTTGTATGGTAGTGAGGTTTATATAGAGTGTACCTTCGAATCTCCTTCGTTGGATGCACTTGAGCCTTCTTCGGGTAGTCGTTGGATCTTAACAGTTAGCTCCGTTGAGCAATGGACTTCTACTAGTTTGGACTAGTAGAGGACTCCTGAGGTAACCTTTAGGTTATGCGATGATTATCCCTTCTATAATGATTATCCGCAGCCGTCAATTCGAGTCTGCCATTATTAGGGTGATTACCCTAATCCATAAGTAGGATTAGGGCGCGCTTGCATCCGAATAAGCTTTCTTCTTCAGCAAGCCATCTTTCGGATCCGATTCGCTCGGGAGCGAGTCGGATCTCTCCGTCTCGACCGGGGTCGAGGGTCGGACCAGGTATGAACCCGGTCAGATCATAATCTCTCCATATCACTAGTATATGAGTTATTGGTGCAATCCCATGATAAGGGTGATTCATTTTGACTCTCTATGTTACCCACGGGTGATTTATGAGAGCCAATTTGGGGCATTTTGATTTAGGTCAAATTAAATCAAATTGAGAACACCCTTGTGATCTCTTTATTGCCAATTAATTTTTCCCCACAATTTCGTTTCATTTCTACTTCAATTAAAGATAAAATTATAACTTTTAGTCGATTTAGGTGAAAAAGGGTGAGTTAGAACCTAGAGTTCTATTTGGGGTTGTTACGGGAATATTTTTACATATTTTACTAAACCCAAATTAACTCCTATTTTTATTTTTGTTAATCCTTTTGAATGATTAGGGTAAATTACCCAAAGGTTATTTCCTTGTGGGAAGAGAGTATTGATCTGTGGAGAAAATATCAAAGTAAAAGGTGAGGAATAACCAACCCATTATACTGAATTGATTGTTGTTATTTTATATCTTTTGATAAATATGAATTGCCATAATATATGTTTACCATTATTACTTATGATGTTGCTCCTTGCTGTGAAATATATTAATGTTGTTATGATATGGAATGTGAATGTATGTGAAGGGAGAGGAGAAATATTATTATTTCTTCTACCTTGTATTATCTGCTTGGGTTGTGGCTTCGCCCATCGCCCTAGTTGTGTGATTGCTTAGTTGTGGTTGGAGAATGGGGAATGCCCTTTCGGCATTTCTGCCATAGGATACCAGAGGAGGCGGTATGGGACGCATTCCTATGGTGCCCTTGGCGCTTTCCCTAACTACTGGTTGGCATATTTAGGGCATGTTTGGAAGTGTTGGGCTAGGTGACCTCTTGAGTACTACTACTCTTTCGGCAGGGGTATTGAAGCCGGTTAACCGGTGATGGTAGTGGCTGGGTCCTATATCGAGCAAGCCCACTATCATCATAGAGAAGTAGGGTTGCATACAACAGATAAGGGCTCAAGGGCACTCAAGACCGGTGAAACGACCCGTGAGAGGACATGGAGATCATCCTGTCTATTATATGTGGATGACCACTGGGTTAAGGGATGTAATCCAACAGATGCCTCCCGTTGAGGATTACATTCATAGGTAGAAAGGTATTGAACCAACAGAGCACTAGGCGTGATGGGAGATATCCGGACCATTGTAGTACGAGACTGTATGACCCTGCAGTGGGCTTAGATTTGTCCCTGACACGCGCCAGATTTTATACCAATGGTGATGTGAGAGAGTGGTGACTTAATTCCCAACCATGGCTCGATGAGACTTTACCCAACAGCCGCGGAGAACCCAACAGACGTGCTTAAGTGCCATGAGGGAAGAGTGATGAGACTGCCCAAAGAAGATTGGTGTATGACTTAATGCGTGTCTACTTTAGAGACTACATTATAGAGTTAGGAACCTCATACCATCACTTTGCATTTTTTTATTTATATTATTAAATACATGTTTGTCTTATGAATGTTGACATGGAAATTGTACGAAGATATGATGTGATTGTGTTACCTCACTGAGTTCTATGAACTCATTCCTTTATTTTGTTGTTTCTTTAGATTGTTCTATAGGTCATGAGGACCCCTTTTTCGTTGAGGATCCCTTATCAGGTGGTTATCAAGACGGTGAAATTGGAGAAGAAGTGGAGGCACATGACGCTTCCTATTCCTGCCAAGATTGCTCTTATGGAGAGTCTTTTCCTTAGAATTCTTTAGATTATTTCCGCTGCAACGTTATACATTCTTTCTTTTCGTATAACTCTGATGTTTAGCTTTGAAAGGGAGTTTTGAATATTGTAATCCTTTCTTTTCATTCTTGATTATTAAATACTTGAACTGATTTATCTCTGGTCCATTCAAATTTACTTTATCATGTATTGTATGGAATTGTCCCTGAACCTAGATCTTGAGGTGTATCACCCCCACGGGTATTCGGGTATGACCGGATCCAGCTGGGTGGGGTGTGACAGAAGGTGGTATCAGAGCTTGGGTTCATACAAGTCCTAACTTTATATGATACAGTAGGGGCATCTGAGTCATCGATATATAAATGACTCTATTGAATAGGAGTGAATAATATGCTTAACATGAACTTAGGAAAAATTTGATATTTACAAGTGCATAATGAATCCAATTTTAATAAGATACAATAAGTATATGAAACCCAAAGTCACATGTGCTATTAATCCAAATAAAGCATAAATCACAATAAGTATATGAAATATCAAAAACTGGTAAAATTTTAGATTCAAAATATTACAACCCCATATCAAGTGAAATAGCGTGAACAAACACGCATAATAAAATATATGTTCGAAATAAAATAAAACTGAGTGGAACAAGTAAATCTCTAGCGCTCTGGCGGGGGCATGTACTGACGAAGGAAGTTCTCCCAATGCTAGACTCGAGCATGGATGTCTCTCATTCTTCGGACCATCTCCTGTTGTTGAGTGTGAATCTCTACAATTTGCTGACCCATAAAATTCTGATTCTGCTCTACTCTTCGTATTGCGGCCAAGAGCGTTGCCCACATGGCGGGATCAACTGCGGGTATCGGTGGAGCCTTCCTACTATGGGAAGACTCACCGTTCTCCATGTGACACACTGGTGGCACATGCTTCTGTTGCTTACCTCCTCCATCATCATCCGTTAAAACTGGAGAGTTGGGTCCATCTCGAATATCCATTTGAGATATAAGTTTCCTCCCAATGTTGTCTCCCATATTTTCTCTCAATTCTTCTGTGCGAGAGAAGTCTACTCCGAAGTGTTTGAAGATTCGAGTTAAGAGACGCCCGTGCCCAATGTGTGATACCTCTGGATTTTGCACTTTATGGATCATTGCACACTGAATGATGTATGCAAGGTCTATGCGATATCCCACATAAATGTCGAAAGTGATGAACGCTTGCATGATCGATATCTCATCTTGATGCCAACCTTTGGGCAAAATGTTGTGACTCACAATGCAAGAAATAAGTCTCGGGGAAGGAAGCATGTTTCTCCCCAGTCGCACGTGATCGCACTCGGAATTGCACAACATCAAAAAGATGAGGAATCTCTCGGTGTAATTAATGAAATCATTCCCACCACTGGGTGGAATCCACCTCATCTCATCGGGTACATATGGTACATCCATAATTGCAGCTAATAACTCAGTGTTGAATTGGATGAGTGTACCTCTAACCCGAGATCGGATAGTGAGAACAGTTCCTCCATCGTTAGCTGAAAGCTCAGCAAAAGTCAGATTGCTGTAAAAGTATCGGATCAAATTGGGGTAAGCCGGTTCATTGAAGTTCAGCATGCTGCCCCATCCTAGTGCTGCAAATCTTTCATATACCTTGAATGGAGCCACTGGGAGTGGCTCAACGAACCATTCATACTCAATGAGATGATTTTGGAAGGAGTTGAGATACAACGTTTCTGCTTTGACGGTGTCGAATAATTCGAGATGTTGGACTCCCCGAACTCGTCCACGACCTTTACCACGTGGAGCCATTTGAGTTTTGGAAAAAAAAAATTTGAAAAGTGAAGAGAATAATATGAGGATAGTGGATCTAAAAGAATACATGAAATCCCACTTGCGAAAACGCAAAAACCAAGCGAAATTTCACAAAAGACTTATGTGGAGAAAGGTTACCTTTGGTTTCGCGGATGATTTGCTGTCGGATGTGCGTTTGAGCATTGTACGTGGCTAGATCGAAGCTAGGTATGGAAGACCTAACCCCAAGTAAGAGAGGAGAGTGAAAAAGTGAAAAGAAGTGAGAAAAGTCTGAAAAATCACGTTTTTGGGGTGGGAGATCGTATAAAACGACCCCCCAAAGGCGGTTTGGCGTGCCAGCGTGCGCCGCGCAGGGCTGCTTAGCCGTCTACGAGTGCAGCGCCAGCGCAGACGGCTGTGTCAGCGTGAGTGCCACATGTAGAGTGGATTCCGGAAAAAAAAAGTTTCTGTTTGACAGATCTCTGATTTCCAGAGAGCTGCCGAGAGTGTGGCTGGTGGCATGAAGCGCCCGGGCCAAACCCCTTGGTCAAAAAAAAAAAAAAAAAGTTTCTGTTTGACAAATCTCTGATTTCCAGAGAGCTGCCGGGCGTGTGGCCGGTGGCATGAAGCGCCTGGGCCAACCCCCCTTGTCAAAAAAAAAAAAAAAAAAAAGAGACCGAAAAAAAAAATAAAATTTATGGAATCCTTTCATGCGCTTCAACTGGTTTTCATGTTTGCTTTTAACTCATCTATTGTTGGAGTTGGATATGAAGATTTGATGTTTTATGTCGTGATTTTGGAATTAATGAATTTATGGTGTTATCAAGATGGTTAATTTGAGGAATCAATCGGTCGGAAACGGAAGTACCGAGGGCTCTCCTAATGATTCGAGTCAAGTAGGAGTAGATGGTGTTCGTCTACCTAATACAGGAACACCCCTTACTTAAGAAGGTATCATACCTGAAGCACCACCGTTGGCCACAACTCAGGATGTGTTCAACATTATAACAACCGTAATGCAGCAGCAGCAGACTCAAATCAATGCTCTCATGCAAGGAGTGGTGGCTATAGGGAACAGGCCTGCACCTCAAGCCCCTGGCGCTGGAACCTCCACTCAGGGAGGGAATGATGGGACTACCGGTGTGGTATCTCACAACAAACTGATGGAGCAATTCCTCAAGCTTCGTGTCCCAGCATTCACAGGAATCACGAAGGACGTCTTGTTCCCGAATAAGTGGTTAAGAGAAATGGAGAAAGCTTTCCGTCACTTAAGGTGTGATGAGGAACAGAAGATAGTCTGTGTTGAACAAAAGCTTCAACATGAGGCGGATGCTTGGTGGAACGCCACCCAACCTGTCTTGGCGGCAAAGCATCCAGTGATCACGTGGCAGATTTTCAAGGAAGCATTCTGCGAAAACTACTTCCCAGTGTCGGTAAGAGACTCCAAAGAAGCTGAATTCATGGCGCTTCAGCAGGGACCTCTCTCTGTTCTTGATTATCAACAGAAATTCGAGGAGCTCTTCTTCTTTGCTCCAGTATTTATGAGGGCTGACTTGGAGAAAGCCAAGAAATTCGCGAAAGGTTTGAGGCCAACCATCAGAACTTATATGGCCATAGAACCTATCACGAGTTATGCTCAAGTGGTGCAAGCGGTGAAAAAGATTGAGGAAGGTGAAAGAGAGACCTACCAACTGCAGAGAAGTCTAGCTAATAAGGGTCCCAGTCCTTATGTCAGCAGAAATCAAGGAAGGTTCAATAGGCCTTCACCTTACCCCAACACTCATTTTCAACCAAGAGGATCAGGGTTTGGTTATGGGAATAGTAGTGCACCTATGCGGCCAGCTCGTACTACTCCACCATCAGAACCTATCTATGCAAATCCACGTCCTGTGAATGGCCCTAGACCAGCAGTTCAGCCAGCTGCAGTTCGAGGTTCAGGAGAGCTTTTATGCTTCTATTGCAAGAAACCTAGACATCTTGCTCGATTTTGCCCACAAAAAGGAAGCCAGCCTAATACTTCTTTCAAGCCAGCTCAACACCCTCAGACGGGAAAGATGTATAGTGTGATTGGAATTGAGATAGACCAGAGTCATGATGTGGTGACAGGTACTCTTCTTATTGCTTCAATTCCTGCATTTATATTGTTTGACACTGGAGCCTCACACTCATTTATTGCATCATCATTTGTGAGGCGTACTTCTTTACCATCTAGTAAATTGTGTCATGAACTAGTGGTTAGTACACCTACTCAGTCTCTAGTAAAACTTAATGAAGTAGTTGGACCTTGTCCCATAACTGTTGAAGGAAAAGACTTAGAGGCTCAACTTGTGAAATTGGATATGAAGGACTTTGATGCTATCTTACGCATGGATTGGCTAACAGCTCACAAGGCAGTCATCTCATGTTCTGAGAAGAAGGTTCAATTTCATCCCATTGATAGCCCTGCTTTTGAGTTCCAAGGTGTAATATCCAGCCCTATTCTAACCTTGACCCTGACCCGGAACCACTGTTGTATTCAGGTTCGAGGACCCGAAGCGGTGGAAGAAGAGATCTATGGACCATCCTGATTGATGATCATGATTTGGAGACCGAGTCCATGGACATTGACAATCATACCCCTTGCTTAAATGCATTGTCAGTGTTTAAGGAAAGTCTGCGCATCGGAGAAGATTAACATGGTTGATGTACCAAATGACCTCCTGTGCACAATCCGAAGGTATTCCTAGAAACTAGACTTCTAGATTAAATTGTGGAAGAAAACCTCACTCAATTTGACCTTGTATAGCCTTTCAAATCCCTACTTGAAGTTGCTGTTCTAAACCTGAGTTTTCTGCTGAAATCATCTTGGTCGATCATTTTGGTCGATACCATCGACCAAAAGCATCGACCAAAATGTCCCAGTTTGCCAAGTTAATGATTCCATGGAATATTCCTTTTCTATTTAATATGACCTCGAGCCTTGAGCCTTGAGCCTTTTGCAATCATTTTTCTCACCTGGAAACGTGGGGAGAGCTTCCCAAAGCAGCTCCTTGGTTAGTGTGAAGGGTATCTCATCAAAGACACTTAGTTTATCATTGATTCTTGCCTTCATCTTCTACACTAAGGTAAGACTCTTCAATCCACTCTCTACCCTACCATTTTTCTACTCCTTTCTATTGTCATCTTGCTGATGGGACATTTGGAATGGTGCTGCAACCTTGCAACCACCACTCCAAGTGCCTACTCATGCTCAATCCATGATTCCCTCAACCATTCATTGATGCTAATGCTTATATCTCATGCCTAGCATATGTATTCCATGATTTACCTATTAACACCATACAATTTGATATCAAACTGAGCTATAAAGTGTATTATGTTCATGTTTAACATTGCCATATGATTCCAATCGAATTTCTATTAGTTCCTCTAACTATTGCATGCTATTACTCATCAATGCAATCAATTCCAACTCATACCATGATGTTTATCACTTGAACTTGATAGCTCAAATTGGGGCTTTTTAATTAGACCATTGGATTGGGTTAGTTCCTTGATTTATAGTGTCCTACTACTGTTGTTAAGTATGCCTCCAAATTCCAGATTGATCCAAACACCGGAAGACTCATTTCGGACCAAAAATCCCCAAAATCCACTATTCTGCCCGAGGACTATTTTGGTCGATCATTTTGGTCGATACCATCGACCAAAACCATCGACCAAAGTTGTTGCTGACAGCAACCTTGGTCAGTTTTGACTCGAATGACATCCGATTTTCCCGACTTCTTTCTAACTTATTATTGATGTCTGTTTAGGGCCTTAACACTTCTATTGGACTATTCTTGGTATTCTCAATTCATCATCAACTCATCCAAGGTAAGGATGGTTATCTCCATAAACATATAAGTCATCAAATATTGAATTGTGTTTTATTTAAAGAACGAAATCCGTTATTTTTCTTTCAATCATTATAAGACTGTTACATATGTGTTAGAACAGTAGCATTTAAATCTTTATACTTTTGTTGTGTCATCTTATCATTTTGATTTACTTATGTTTATAATGATTCGCTTCAATATCATGATTTGATTACTATTATGAATATGCATTGGATGCATGAGAAATGATGAGATTGAATATGTGATTGCTTACGTATGACTTGGGATTGGAGGGTGTCCTCGACACTTCTGTCCTTGGGCATCGGAGGGAATAGTATGGGATGTTCTCCGATGGTGCCTATCGACACTTTCCCGAGTTATTGGATGACATACATAGGGGTGTCTAGTGGTGTGGCTAGGTTCATCCTTGTCGTGTCAGACCCGAATCGGAAGGGCATTGAGACCGAACAACCCGTGGTAGTGTATGGTTGGATGGGCGCTCTAGGCCGGTAGCCAATCCGGTAGGGGACATAAACCATGCTACGGATACCTGAAAGGGGCCATTTATTGGTAGGGTTGCATATGGATAGACTTGGGCTCACGGGCGCTCAAGACCGGTAACCAATCCGTGAGAGGACGTGAGAGCTTCCCGTTTACTATATGTGGATGACCAATAGGGTTGATGAGTCCGAAATCCGGGATTTCGCTGACTCTAGTGTGAAGGATACCGGAAAGGATCGCGGGGGCGAGGAATGGACGTATCTGAATCTGACTTGACTGACTGAGTAGATGACTTGCATTGGGCTAGGCTATACTGTGACTTGCGCCAGTACTTGACCAAATGGTGATGTGAGAGAGCGGTGACCAATTCCCCTTACCATGGTTTTGATGACTTTACCGATCTTCCCCGGGCATTCCCAAGATATGGAAATGGGAGAGTGACTGACGACCCGGAGAAGTACGGTGCTATGACTTAAAGCATGTCTACCTTAGAGACCAGCATTCATAGAGTTAGACTCATATCTCGCATCATATGTTCCATATCACATTGCATTATTATATGTTCTGAATGTGTATGATTTCTAATTATGGGATAACTTCCTTGCTGAGTTCTTCGAACTCATTCCTTTTGTGCAAATGTTTTAGATTACATTCCAGGTACCGAAGATTACGATGGCACCTCCTATGAAGCGGACTATGATTCCACATACTACCCTCCGGGTAGTGGCGTCGGTGAAGATTCGTATATTGGAGCCGAGGAGGATTATTATTCGCACCAGGGTTAGCCCCACAGTTGTGCGGGAGCGGCAGCGCTGGGTTTACTTCATCCGTACTGTTGAGGAGACTACTATTAGTATAGAAGAAACCCTAGCATAGTGCCCCATTCCCCTGGTGTATTTGTGGAACCTTAGATTTTGTAATTAACTTGTCTTAAATTATTCCGGTGATACTTGGATATGTAACTAACTTGATTTAATACTTTTTCGTTGCTCTGAGAGGGTGACTACCATACCTTCTCACCCTTTATGATTTTGATCATACCTTATCTATCATCTATATTCCGCACTCTGATTTAGTTAATCTTGTCTTGTTCATCATACTTGATATTAGTTGTTTTTACCATTGATTATTACTGTTCATGATTGTGTTACCGTGTATGTGGGAGGCATGGACCTCAGATCATTGATCCTTGGACTGTGGATCACATCCCGGGTATTCCAAATGGGGTACCGGCTGGGTGGATGTGACAGATTGGTATCAGAGCCCAAGATCAAGTGGAACCCCGACCACATAAACGGTGACGGAACATTCCGAGTCACAGATCCGGAAGTGACTCAAGTACTCCTAGGAGTGAATAATAGATAACCTGGACTAGAAACCAAAATATGGAAACATAACTTGACTCATGAATAAGACACAATAATATAAACAAAACAACTGAACTTCGTTGATTTCATAGGGAATTTTTACAAGTTTGAAAAAGAGAAATGCATCCATAATGACATAAAAGAAAATTCCTAGTGATGTCTATGTAGGTGAACGACTCCTGCGATCTGTCTGATCCCTCCTAGATCTGAACTCCTCTTCCAGTCATGCAAACCTCTCACTGAGGGTGCACATGTGTAACTCCATCCTCTCCTGCCGAGCCTCGATCCTCTCAAGAATAGAGTAAATCGACGACTGATGGGAAGCCACATCTGGAGCCTTAGAAGTCGTGTGTGATGGGCCTCCGACCTCAGTAAGTCATGGAGCGGGAACCTCCTCATGCCTCGGAGCATCATAATGATCATGACCCTGATCATCACCCTCACTATGCTCATCATCGTTACCACCGTCATCATCATCAGTACTATCATCCTCTGAGTCGTCATCTCCTGATGCATCATCGATATCATCCTCATCCTCTGATCTGACTGCATCCTGGAGCCCCATCTTCCTGATCAACCATGCACAAATGGGCTCACCTAAATCTCGACCTTGAATCATAGGTGTATGCTCCAAGTCCACACCAAAATACTCAAAGATACGAGTCAAGAGTCGACCGAAAGCCAAGTTCCTATCCCCAGGAAACTCGATCCGATCAATCATGACGTTTTGCATGATGTATGCTAAATCGATTTGTACTCCAGTATACATACTATAAATGATCAGTGCCTCCATCGCCGACACTTTGCTATGATGCCTTGCCTTCGGAAGGATGTTTCGCCCGACGATGCGAGCGATAACTCTAGCTGAAGGACGCATCGTGGTACCACACCGGGGCACATAACAGTAAATGTCATCCCATAGAGTCATGCACACCTCGTATACCTCGTAAGGAAGAAGCACCTCTGTGATATCTGTACCAGCAGGAATCCACCAACGGGAATCTCGCACGATCGGTACATCTAAGATGCGAGCCAGTGTCCTCGTGGTGAAACTGATCTCTCTACCTCCGACCATGGAATCTATGACAATCCTAGAACCATCCCTCGGATCATCCTCTATACGGTAAGTCAGATTACTATAGAAGTATCTGATAAGAGCTGGGTAGACTGGCTGTGCTGTAGTGTATAAGTGAAGCCAATCCATAGCCTCTAATCTCTCTCGTATGCGAAATACCTCTAAATCATCCACATCCACCAGTCGTCAGTGCTCGATCGGTATATCATGGAAATAATGCTCGTATAGAAACTCCGCCATAGGAGTAGTGAAATGCTCCTCGTCTATGACCTCAGCCCGGGGAACAAGTCCTCTACCCCTGTCCACTCGTCTCCCTCTTCTAGGCATGGTGTATCTGTTGAAACAAGGAAAGAAACTCATTCGGATTAGTCTTAGTGTATGATTGTTAGATGAAGGGCATTTTCGTAATTTTCAGAAAACTCGATTTTTGGTGAAATTTTGGTTTGATCATTCTAACATATGCATAAGACCTACACAAGCATGCTAGAATACTTTATTGGGTGAAAATCCATCTTTTTGGCATATTCAAAGTGAAAATTCAGCAAGTAAGAGAGAGAAAAATCACTCTTTTGGCTTGCATTCGTGATTTTTGAAAAATTGGAATTTGACCGAATGGAGAATGGGAACACTTTACCCCTAGTAGATCAGTGTTGTAGAAATTTGTTTCATGTCGAAATTCCTTTTGGATTGAAAATGAGACAAGTGCTTGTAAAGTTGAGTTTTGTGAAATGAATAGTGTTTTGGTAACCAAAATGGATGCAATCTTGTGTTTGGAACTTAATCTTATTTGAAAAGTTATGAAAACATGTTTCTAATCATGTATATGTATGATTCTAATCATTGGCTGCAAGTATTACTCAGTTTTATTGAAGAACACAACAATGGTGAACGAAGTTTATAAGAAAAGAGAAAAAGAAAGAGAACTTACTTGTGTAGATGATCAAGTGAGATTATCAAGAATGATTGAAGCCTTGAATCAAGTCCTAGCACTCTTGAAAACCCTAGGAAATCGCTTTCTCCAGAGCTAAACCCGAAATGGTTGAGTGAGAAATGAAAATGAAATGAGAAGTGGGCCCTTTAAATCTGATTTTTCGCGCAGAATTTATCTTGGTCGATCATTTTGGTGGATACCATCGACCAAAAGCATCGACCAAAATCCTTCATTTTTCTGCATTGGGTTATTTTGGGAGTTTTGATTCTTGGACTCATTTCCTTTGGATTTTGATCGATGCTGAATTATTTTACTGTTATATTGATAATTCTAACCATGATTTGGTTATCCTATCCGTTGGCCAAGTTGTCTCTGTCAAATTTGAAATTTTGGTATCCTTATCTTTGATCCTTGCAGAATGATCTTACTTAGAAATCGTTTCGTCGGATCCGGAAGCAACGGAAACGAAGAAACCCCTGCTGGGGGCTCTGATCAACAGACACAGGACGATAGCCACACCACGAATGGCATTCCTGGTGCCCCCGATATCGGAAGCTTTAGAGATATCGCCAGCGTCATGACCAACATGATGCAACAGCAGGCTGCCCAATTTAATCAAATGATGACTGGTTTTGCTACCCTTCACAATGAGAACCGTGCCGGAATTGGAACTTCTGGAGCCGCAACCCCTCTTATGGAAAGATTCACCGGGACACCCCACACCCGTTTGATGGAAAGTTTCCTGAAGTTGCAAGTACCTTCCTTTACTGGTGTAACAAAGGACACCCTCTTTCCGAACAAGTGGCTTCGTGAGTTGGAGAAGGCCTTCAGACATTTGCAATGTTTCGATGCTCGAGAAAGTGTTGTTTGCCGAGCGAAGCTTCAGCAAGAAGCTGATGCATGGTGGGCTTCCACTAGGCCTATCCTTGAGACCTTGAATGGTGGTGTCGTTACCTGGGAGAAGTTTAAAGAAGCTTTTTACAAGAACTACTTTCCGGAAGCTGTTAAGGACGCAAAGGAGGCCGAGTTCATGGCCTTAGTACAAGGTACTTTGTCTGTGCTTGAGTATCAGCAGAAATTTGAAGAACTTTTCTTCTTCGCCCCCGAGTCTATTAAGTCTGAAGAAGCCAAGGCGAAAAAGTTTTTCAAGGGTTTGCGACCTTCTATTAAGGCATACCTCACTGTCTTGCCTCTTGAAGGATATGCTCAGGTGGTTCAAAACTCGAAGAAGCTTGAAGAGAATGAAAAGGAAAATGCTCGAGTTCGAAACCCGGCAGCCTAGATCTTCGGATTTGTGGACCGCACTGATCGGCGTTTTGCTAGACCTACTCCTTATCCTGCACCCGCCTTTCAGCCGAGACATGTTGGTCAGAATCCTAATTCCCTTCCTGTGAGCTATCATGGTCAGTCCAGTGGAGCCAGACCTCAGGGAGCTACTTATCCTCCTAGGCCTGGGATGGTGAATCCTAGACCAGCTTATCAGAGACCTCCCCCTGCTGCAGCCCCTATTGGACCGAAAGATACTACTTGCTTCCTCTGCAAGCAAGCAGGCCATTATGCTCGTTCTTGCCCCAACAAGTCTGTGCAATCTCAAGCTCCTGTAGTGAAGAGTACTCCTGCTGCTACTTCTGCCCCTCCCTTTGGCAGAGTGTTTAGTATATCTGGTACCGAGCAAGACCCCTGCCACGATGTTGTAACAGTGCTACTGTTAGTAGCTTCTCTTCCCGCATTTGTATTATTTGATACGGGTGCATCACATTCATTCATATCATCTACTTTTGCCTTGAGGACTAACTTGACACCTCGCTGTTTATCTAGTCATTTGTCTCTTTGTACCCCTGTTGGATCTGCTATTAAACTAGATAAAGTGTTAGAAGATTGTTCTATTTTGATTTGTGGAAGAAATCTGGAGGCAAACCTTGTATTATTTGACATGAGAGATTTTGATGTAATCTTGGGAATCGACTGGTTGACCTTCTACAATGCCGTGATCTTATGTTCCTCAAAGAAGATTCAGTTCCGTGTAGAAGAGAATTCAGTCTTCGAATTTCAAGGAGAGAAGAGAAGGGAAGATTTAGCAAAAGGACCTTGTCCACTCTAATGCAAGTCCATACCTTTTTGGGAAATGCTTCGTCTGGAAGTAAGGTCAGAGAGAAGAAGAGACTTGAAGAAGTCAGAGTTGTTAGTGAATTCCCTGATGTTTTTCCGGATGACTTGTCAGGTTTACCTCCTGATAGGGAAGTTGAGTTTTCTATAGACTTAATTCCTGGAGCGGCTCCTGTATCCAAGGCCCCTTACAGAATGGCACGTACCGAACTCGAAGAGTTGCAAACTCAATTAAATGAACTCTTAAAGAGAGGTTTCGTGCAGCCAAGTGTGTCACCTTGGGGAGCTCCGGTCTTGTTTGTAAAGAAGAAAGATGGTAGTATGCGTCTGTGCATTGACTACCGGGAATTGAACAAGCTGACAATCAAGAACAGATATCCTCGCCTCGGATTGATGACCTTTTTGATCAGTTGAAGGGTGCTGCTTTGTCTTTTCAAAGATTGATTTGAGATCGGGATATCACCAGCTGAAGGTGAAGTCAAGTGACATCCTTAAGACAGCGTTCAGAACAAGGTACGGACATTATGAATTTAAAGTGATGCCTTTTGGCTTGACTAATGCCCCCGCCGTGTTCATGGATCTCATGAACCGAGTATTTCACGATGTACTCGATAAATTTGTAATCGTCTTCATTGATGACATCTTGATTTACTCGAAGAATGAGGAAGAGCATGCGGAGCACCTGAACTGCACGTTGCAAAGGTTGAGAGAAAAGAAACTCTATGCTAAATTTAGCAAGTGTGACCTCCGGCTCTCAAGTGTAGTGTTTCTTGGCCATGTTGTTTCAGCCGAGGGCATTCTTGTTGACCCAGAGAAAGTCCAAACTGTTACTGATTGGGAAAGACCGAAGACTATGACCGAGATAAGAAGTTTTCTTGGATTAGCAGGATACTACCGGCGATTCATTGAAAAATTTTCTAGGTTGGCTGCCCCTATGACTAAGCTAACTATAAAAGAGGAGAAGTTTGTCTGGACCGATTCTTGTGAGAAGAACTTCGAGGAGCTGAAGGTTAGATTGACAAGCGCGCCGGTTCTGACTATACCTGATAGTTCCGGTGGATTGACGGTCTACACTGATGCTTCTAAAATCGGTTTGGGCTGCGTGTTGATGCAACACGGAAAGGTAGTGGCTTATGCCTCTCGACAACTAAAGGATTATGAGCGGAACTACCCCACTCATGACTTAGAACTTGCAGCTAATGTATTTGCTTTGAAAATTTGGAGACACTATCTATACGGTGAGAAGATCGCCATCTTCACGGATCATAAAAGTTTGAAATACTTCTTCACCCAGAAGGAGTTGAATATGAGACAGAGAAGATGGTTGGAGTTGGTCTCTGACTATGATTGTGACATCCAGTACCACCCGGGTAAAGCAAATGTAGTAGCAGATGCTCTTAGTAGAAAGAGTCAAAGAAAAGAGTTGGATTTAAATGCTTTGAGTCGGCCTTTGTTGTCCTCAATGGAAAGATTTGGTTTGGAAGTGATCCCTAAGGGTTCGGATTGTATTCTCTATGCCATGACTGCGAGATCCTCCCTTAGAGATAGAATTGTTGCCTTGCAAAGTTCTGATCAGGAGTTGAAAGAGAAGATTGATAAGATTGTCTCGAATTCAGAAATGGACCCCGCTTTTAGTACATCTACGGATGGTACATTATTGTTTAGAGGTAGACTCTGTGTGCCCGCTGTCGATGAAATCAAGAAAGAAATATTGAAAGAAGCACACCAGTCCATCTTTACAGTACACCCTGGAAGTACCAAAATGTACAAGGACTTAAGGGAACATTTTTGGTGGAATGGTTTGAAAGCAGATGTTGAAGACTTTGTTGCCAGGTGTGGAACTTGCCAACGTGTGAAAGCTGTTCCCCAACCCCCATCTGGATTACTTCAGCCCCTTCCTATTCCTAGTTGGAAGTGAGAAGATATCTCAATGGACTTTGTGACTAGCTTGCCGCGGACGAGTAAGGGAAATGACACTGTGTGGGTGATTGTTGATAGGTTGACTAAATCAGCCCATTTCATTCCTATGAAGATCACATACTCTTTGGATAAGCTAGCTAGACTTTATGTGGACAATGTAGTTCGTCTACACGGAGTGCCAATGAGTATCGTTTCAGACCGTGATCCTAGGTTCACCTCAAGGTTTTGGAATGGATTGCAGAAAGCCTTGGGAACCCAATTGAATCTGAGTACAGCTCATCACCCACAGTCTGATGGACAATCTGAGCGGACAATTCACATTCTTGAAGACATGCTTAGGTCCTGTGTGGTTGACATGGGTGGAAATTGGGATGAACACCTAGCCTTAGTCGAGTTTGCTTATAACAACAATTATCAAGCAACAATAGGCATGGCTCCGTTTAAGGCTGTGTATGGTAACACTTGTAGAACACCCTTGTATTGGACTGAGACTGGTGAAAGAAAAGTCTTAGGTCCAGAGATGATCGAAGCTACCAGTGATATGGTTGACATGATTCGGGAAAGGATTAAGTCTGCTCAATCTAGACAGAAGTCGTATGCCGACAAGAGAAGAACCGACTTAGAATTTCCAATTGGAGAGAAAGTCTTCCTTAAAGTATCACCTATGAAAGGGGTGACAAGATTCAATGTGAAAGGAAAGCTTATTCCCCGCTTCATTGGACCTTTTGAGATTCTGGAAAGGGTTGGACCAGTAGCATGCCGCTTGGCCTTGCCTCCGTCACTTGCTGGAGTTCACAATGTGTTCCATGTTTCAATGTTTCGGAAATACCTAGAAAACTCAGAGCACATACTACAGCAAGCACCCGAAGGACTTAGTGCCGATCTTTCTTACGATGAAGGACCAGCCGAGATCCTAGATAGAAAGGACAAGCAGTTACGGAATCGCACCATCCCTCTGGTGAAGATCCGATGGAAAAACCATACCCCTGAAGAAGCTTCATGGGAGAAAGAAGAAGACATGAAGGAGAAGTTTCCTCATCTTTTTGGAAGCACAGGTAGACTTTCAATTTCGAGGACGAAATTCTTTTAAGGGGGGGAGAATGTAATATCCAGCCCTATTCTAACCTTGACCCTGACTCGGATCCACTGTTGTATTCAGGTCTGAGGACCCGAAGCGGTGGAAGAAGAGATCTATGAACCATCCTGATTGATGATCATGATTTGGAGACCGAGTCCATGGACATCGACAATGATACCCCTTGCTTAAATGCATTGTCAGTGTTTAAGGAAAGTCTGCGCATCGGAGAAGATTAACATGGTTGATGTACCAAATGACCTCCTGTGCACAATCCAAAGGTATTCCTAGAAACTAGACTTCTTGATTAAATTGTGGAAGAAAACCTCACTCAATTTGACCTTGTATAGCCTTTCAAATCCCTACTTGAAGTTGCTGTTCTAAACCTGAGTTTTCTGCTGAAATCATCTTGGTCGATACCATCGACCAAAAGCATCGACCAAAATGTCCCAGTCTGCCAAGTTAATGATTCCATGGAATATTCCTTTTCTATTTAATATGACCTCGAGCCTTGAGCCTTGAGCCTTTTGCAATCATTTTTCTCACCTGGAAACGTGGGGAGAGCTTCCCAAAGCAGCTCCTTGGTTAGTGTGAAGGGTATCTCATCAAAGACACTTAGTTTATCATTGATTCTTGCCTTCATCTTCTACACTAAGGTAAGACTCTTCAATCCACTCTCTACCCTACAATTTTTCTACTCCTTTCTATTGTCATCTTGCTGATGGGACATTTGGAATGGTGCTGCAACCTTGCAACCACCACTCCAAGTGCCTACTCATGCTCAATCCATGATTCCCTCAACCATTCATTGATGCTAATGCTTATATCTCATGCCTAGCATATGTATTCCATGATTCACCTATTAACACCATACCATTTGATATCAAACTGAGCTATAAAGTGTATTATGTTCATGTTTAACATTGCCATATGATTCCAATCGAATTTCTATTAGTTCCTCTAACTATTGCATGCTATTACTCATCAATGCAATCAATTCCAACTCATACCATGATGTTTATCACTTGAACTTGATAGCTCAAATTGGGGCTTTTTAATTAGACCATTGGATTGGGTTAGTTCCTTGATTTATAGTGTCCTACTACTGTTGTTAAGTATGCCTCCAAATTCCAGATTGATCCGAACACCGGAAGACTCATTTCGGACCAAAAATCCCCAAAATCCACTATTCTGCCTGAGGACTATTTTGGTCGATCATTTTGGTCGATACCATCGACCAAAACCATCGACCAAAGTTGTTCTTGACAAGCAACCTTGGTCAGTTTTGACTCGAATGACATCCGATCTTCCCGACTTCTTTCTAACTTATTATTGATGTCTGTTTAGGGCCTTAACACTTCTATTGGACTATTCTTGGTATTCTCAATTCATCATCAACTCATCCAAGGTAAGGATGGTTATCTCCATAAACATATAAGTCATCAAATATTGAATTGTGTTTTATTTAAAGAACGAAATCCGTTATTTTTCTTTCAATCATTATAAGACTGTTACATATGTGTTAGAACAGTAGCATTTAAATCTTTATACTTTTGTTGTGTCATCTTATCATTTTGATTTACTTATGTTTATAATGATTCGCTTCAATATCATGATTTGATTACTATTATGAATATGCATTGGATGCATGAGAAATGATGAGATTGAATATGTGATTGCTTACGTATGACTTGGGATTGGAGGGTGTCCTACTGACACTTCTGTCCTTGGGCATCGGAGGGAATAGTATGGGATGTTCTCCGATGGTGCCTATCGACACTTTCCCGAGTTATTGGATGACATACATAGGGGTGTCTAGTGGTGTGGCTAGGTTCATCCTTGTCGTGTCGGACCCGAATCGGAAGGGCATTGAGACCGAACAACCCGTGGTAGTGTATGGTTGGATGGGCGCTCTAGGCCGGTAGCCAATCCGGTAGGGGACATAAACCATGCTACGGATACCTGAAAGGGGCCATTTATTGGTAGGGTTGCATATGGATAGACTTGGGCTCACGGGCGCTCAAGACCGGTAACCAATCCGTGAGAGGACGTGAGAGCTTCCCGTTTACTATATGTGGATGACCAATAGGGTTGATGAGTCCGAAATCCGGGATTTCGCTGACTCTAGTGTGAAGGATACCGGAAAGGATCGCCGGGGCGAGGAATGGACGTATCCGAATCGACTTGACCGATCGAGTAGATGACTTGCATTGGGCTAGGCTTTATTGTGACATGCGCCAAGATTTTGACCAAATGGTGATGTGAGAGAGCGGTGACCGATTCCCCTTACCATGGTTTTGATGACTTTACCGATCTTCCCCGGGCATTCCCAAGATATGGAAATGGGAGAGTGACTGACTACCCAGAGAAGTACGGTGCTATGACTTAAAGCATGTCTACCTTAGAGACCAGCATTCATAGAGTTAGACTCATATCTGCATCATATGTTCCATATCACATTGCATTATTATATGTTCTGAATGTGTATGATTTCTAATTATGGGATAACTTCCTTGCTGAGTTCTTCGAACTCATTCCTTTTGTGCAAATGTTTTAGATTACATTCCAGGTACCGAAGATTACGATGGCACCTCCTATGAGGCGGACTATGATTCCACATACTACCCTCCGGGTAGTGGCGTCGGTGAAGATTCGTATATTGGAGCCGAGGAGGATTATTATTCGCACCAGGGTTAGCCCCACAGTTGTGCGGGAGCGGCAGCGCTGGGTTTACTTCATCCGTACTGTTGAGGAGACTACTATTAGTATAGAAGAAACCCTAGCATAGTGCCCCATTCCCCTGGTGTATTTGTGGAACCTTAGATTTTGTAATTAACTTGTCTTAAATTATTCCGGTGATACTTGGATATGTAACTAACTTGATTTAATACTTTTCCGCTGCTCTGAGAGGGTGACTACCATACCTTCTCACCCTTTATGATTTTGATCATACCTTATCTATCATCTATATTCCGCACTCTGATTTAGTTAATCTTGTCTTGTTCATCATACTTGATATTAGTTGTTTTTACCATTGATTATTACTGTTCATGATTGTGTTACCGTGTATGTGGGAGGCATGGACCTCAGATCATTGATCCTTGGACTGTGGATCACATCCCGGGTATTCCAAATGGGGTACCGGCTGGGTGGATGTGACACAAGGTGATTTGGGAAAACAATGTGAGAAGACTTTAGTGGCAGCACTTCAAGTCAAAGAACTAGTTGGAGGTTCTAAACTTTGTGCTTTTATTGAAGAAAATAAGGAAGTGAAGTCCATTGAAGACCTTGAAGTAGTGAAGAATTTCAAGGATGTTTTTCCTGATGAATTACTCGGGGATACCCCAGAAAGAGAGTTGGAATTTGCCATTGAATTGGTACCTGGAGCTGCACCTGTGTCCAAAGCTCCGTACAGAATGGCACCCATGGAGTTAAAAGAACTTCAAGACCAGCTAAATGAGCTACTAGGGAGAGGTTTCATTCAACCTAGTGTATCTCCTTGGGGAGCTCTGGTGTTGTTTGTGAAGAAGAAGGATGGAAGTATGAGGATGTGTATCGACTATAGAGAGTTGAACAAACTTACTATCAAGAATAGATACCCCTTACCGAGAATTGATGATTTGTTTGATCAATTGAAGGGTGCCTCAATTTTCTCTAAAATTGATTTGCGGTTAGGATATCATCAACTGAGAGTGAAAGACAATGACATATGTAAAACGGCTTTTAGGACTCGATATGGTCATTACGAATTCAAAGTGATGCCGTTTGGTTTGACTAATGCACCAGCTGCTTTCATGGATTTGATGAATAGGATATTTCATGATGTCTTAGATAAATTTATCATAGTTTTTATTGATGACATCTTAATTTATTCTAAGGATGAGAAAGAGCATGTCGAACACTTAAGATTTGCTTTGCAGAGGTTAAGAGAAAAGAAGTTGTATGCGAAGTTTTCCAAGTGTGAGTTTTGGCTTTCACAGGTAGTGTTTTTGGGACATGTTGTATCTGCGGATAGAATCAAAGTGGATCTAGATAAGGTCAAGGCAGTGGCAGATTGGGACCAACCCAAATCGGTCACCGAAATCAGAAGTTTCTTGGGACTTGTTGGATACTATAGGAGATTCATTGAAAATTTCTATAGGTTATCCGCCCCAATGACAAGATTGACGAAGAAAGGCGTGAAGTTCGTGTGGAGTGAATCATGCGAAAAGAACTTCCAAGAGTTGAAGAAGAGATTGACTAATGCACCGGTTTTGACTATACCAGATAACTCTGGAGGATTGATAGTCTACACGGATGCATCAAAGATCAGTCTTGGTTCTGTGTTAATGCAACATGGAAAAGTGGTAGCCTATGCATCACGGCAACTCAAGGATTATGAACACAACTATCCCACCCATGATCTTGAGTTGGCTGCGGTGGTTTTCGCTTTGAAGATATGGCGCCACTACCTTTATGGAGAGAAGATAGCCATCTTCACCGACCATAAGAGCTTGAAATACTTTTTCACCCAGAAGAAGTTGAATATGAGATAACGTCGGTGGTTGGAGTTAGTAACGGACTATGATTGCGATATCCAGTACCATCCAGATAAAGCAAATGTAGTGGCCGATGCCTTGAGTAGGAAGAGCACTTGAGGAGTGACTGATCTTAACGTTCTTAGTAAGCCGTTGTTGAACTCTATTGTGAGGTTTGAGTTGGAGATTGTACCGGAAGGTTCTGAGGTAATCCTTGCCGCATTGATAGCAAGGCCTACCCTAAGAGATAGGATCATTACCTTGCAGTCTTCAGATCCTTTGTTGCAAGAGAAGTTAGAGAAGATTTCTTCAGACCCTCAAGAGGTGATTGACTTTTCTTTATCCTCCAATAATGCTTTAGTGTACAAGGGAAGAATATGTGTACCGGCGAATAAAGATCTTAGGAAAGAGATTTTGGGTGAAGCACATTACTCTGTGTTCACTGTGCATCCCCGTAGCACCAAGATGTACAAAGACTTGAAAGAGCACTATTGGTGGGTTGGTCTGAAAAGCGATGTTGAAGACTTTGTGGCCAAGTGTGGAACTTGCCAAAGGGTAAAAGCCGTTCGACAACCATCTGCAGGTCTTTTACAACCACTTCATGTGCCAAGTTGGAAGTGGGAAGACATCACGATGGACTTCTTCACGAGTTTGCCTCGGACCAATAAAGGAAACGACACAGTGTGGGTAGTGGTGGACCGATTGACAAAATCGGCACATTTTATTCCTATGAAGATTACTTTCACCATGGACAAACTAGCAAGGTTATATGTGGATAACGTAGTGAGATTACATGGTGTGCCGGTCAGTATTGTGTCGGATCGTGATCCGAGATTTACTTCAAGATTTTGGAAGAGTCTGCAAAAAGCTTTGGGTAACCAGTTAAACTTGAGTACAGCTCATCATCCCCAAACAGATGGACAATCTGAAAGAACCATTCAGATCTTGGAGGACATGCTTCGTGCTTGTGTAGCTGACATGAGTGGAAGTTGGGATGAACACTTAGCATTGGTGGAGTTCGCGTACAACAACAGCTATCAGTCTACCATTGGCATGGCACCTGTCACATCCTCCCAGCCGGTACCCTAACTGGCATACCCGAGAGTGTGATCCACAGCCCTAAAGATTAAGTTTAGGAATGATCATATCCATTTCGCACAAATAACATAATCAAAAGCAAGAACAAATCATAATGTTCAAGTAATTTATAATAAAAGTCAAGAAAAGATCTCAGAAGGATCACTATAGAATATCAGAGTGCGGAATAACAAGATACCAAATCAAAACACAACTGTAGAGTATAGCGGAAATATACCCTACAAACACATGCAGAAGGTAGATCGAAATCTAAGTAAAGCTCTAAGCTAATACAAGTAAAGTAAAAGATAAGTCTAGAAGAAACAAGAGAAATCTAATCCACTTCTTTAGTCAGCTCTTCTTCTCCTTCAGTCTTCATCTTCTTCACCTTGTGCTTCCTCATACATATCGTCATAGTATTCAAACTTGTAGAGAAGTCTAACAAAAGACTGTACAAAAAGGATCAGTAAGGCAAGTTAATCCATAACATCATAGATAACATGTGGCAAAACATAACATGATGCAATGCAATATGGAACAGATAAAGTATTAATGCATCTAAACTATATGAATGCTGGTCTCTATGGTAGACATGCTTTAAGTCATAGCACCGTACTTCTTTGGGTAGGTCAGTCACTCCCCCTCAGCCATCCTGGCATCTTGGGTCTGCCGGGTAATTGGGTAAAGTCCTCATCAAACCATGGTAGGGGATTTGGTCACCACTCTCTCACATCACCATTGGTCTAAGTATTGGTGCATGTCAGGGAAAAGCCTAGCCCAATGCAAGTCATCTAGTTAGTTACATCAACTCAGGTCCAGATACTTCCATTCCTCGCCGCGGGCGATCCTTTCCTGTATCCTTTCCACTAGAGTCCTAATAGTCCTGGACTACTGACTCATCAACCCTATTGGTTATCCACATATGGTAAACGGGAAGCTCTCATGTCCTCTCACGGGTTGGTTACCAGTCTTGAGCGCCCATGAGCCCAAGTCTAGCCATATGCAACCCTCCAACAAATGGCCTCTTTCAAGTATCCACAATGTGTCCATGTCCTCTCACGGATTGGTTACCGGTCTTGAGCGCCCACGAATCCCCATTGCTACCACGGGTCGTTCGGTCTCAATACCCTTCTGATTCAGGTCTGATATAACAGGGGTATATCCTAGCCAAACACTGCTAGACAGCCCTAGGTATGACAACCATTGATTCGGGAAAGCGTCGATGGGCATCTTCGGAGAACATCCCATACTATTCCCTCCGATGTCCAAGGACAGAAGTGTCAAAAGGACACTTCCCAATCCCAAACCAAACTTAAGCAAACACATTCTCAGATCAGTCATAACATATACAACCAACAGTTCATCATATACAAGAGAATGTAAAAGCAAAATCAGATTAGGCAATAATAGGTAATTCATATAACATGAAAAATGAAAAAGATAATATAAACAAGTGCTACTGATCTCACAGTAAGAGATTAGAATTAAATTAGAGCAAATTGCACTGGCACCCCAAAATGGAGGCTCTAAAGCATTGACACCCCACTTTATATTTAAAAAGCACCGACACCCTAGTTCATTTAACACGTTAGTCCATTCTGTTAGTGAAACCGTTAACTCATTATAATTTTTTTTAATTCAAAAAATACCCTTCCCAAAATGTGGAGAAAAAATGGGCCAAATCTCTCTCTTCACTCGGTTCTCCGCTGCTTCACCTCTCCACCTTCGGTTCCGGCAGCACCAGCGACGCTGCCACCACGATTACCGTCATTCAATTCCTTTTTGGGTTGTTGTTGTTATTGAATAAGCAATCTCTCATACCTATAAACAGCTATGCTTTCTCGGAATCTGAATACAACTCTATAAACTGCCCATTTTGGTGAGAGAAATCCGTTCGAAATTTAGATCAGAGAGAGTCCATGGCATTCAAGAGCTTGGATTGTATAACAGTGAGAGAAATCCGTTCTTGGGATTTCTTCCAAAGTTGCAGATGAACTCCATGGAAATCTCACTGATATCATCTGAAATTGCGGCAACGATACGACGGAGAGATGGAAGAACATTACTGGGAGACTCTTAAACCCTGACTTACCTTTCACGTCTCATCAGATGATGTATTATGGATGCTACAAGGATTTCGCCTTTGATCCTCCTGCTTGGATTCCCAATCCGTAAACACCAAACTCTACTTCTCAGTTTGGTTCCATTGTTCATGTCTTCCATTCCTTGTGAAATCCAAACATCTATCCCTGAACTTTTTTTTTTTTTGGTAATCTCTATCCCTGAACTAATATCATATACTAATATCATTTCTAACTTCTCATCACAGGAACCCATCAAAGACACTAAATGCCTGTGCCTTAGCTTGGACAACATTTGAATCTCTGTTTGGAACTCTGTGATCCCCTGTTCAGACTTTTGGTTCCCTCTCTTTACAGCTACTTCGGTCCCATCATCCAATTTCCCCAAGTAGACACCGCCAAACCTCTTACTCCAATCACTGTTTTCCTATCAAAATTTTTGGTTACGTTTTGCAGTTCGCCGAAGGAGAAGTGATGACCAAACCCATCGGAGGAGGATGAGTAGGGGCTACCAGATCCGCCCTTATGTAACCCAATTGAAGTTTTAGAATAGCTCATGGAGGTAGAGTTAGCTGTATGGAGAAGAAGCAACCATGAGGAGAAGCTGTGACTGAATTCTGCTTCCTGCCGATTCTTCTAGTCTGGAGGCGGTAATCGTGGTGGCGACGTCACTGGCACTGTCGGAACTGAAGGTGGAGAGGTGAAGCAACGGAGAACCGAGTTAGGAGAGAGAGTAGGTTTGGCCATTTTTTCCCTCAGATTTTGGTAAGGGTATTTTTGGTATTTAAAAAAATAATAATGAGTTAATTGTTTCACTAACAGAATGGACCAACGTGTTTAATAAACTGGGGTGTCAGTGTTTTTTAAACATAAAGTGGGGTGTCAGTGTTTTAAAGCCTCCATTTTGGGGTGTCTCTACAATTTGCTCATTAAATTATAATAACAGTAAGTAATCTCATAGTTTCACAAAGTAGAAACCAAAGAACAAGCAATCTATGTAGTTAAGGAATTAACTGTCCTTACCTTGATTATCGAAGAAGATGATTCAAAGATCAAAGAGAGCAACTCCAAACTTAGCAAATAGACTCCTAACAATCATAGATACAACATTAGGGAAAATGCCTAAAAGATCAGAGAGCAAACGAATCAAATCGGGCAAAAAACGAAGCTATTGACTCCTTTGGTCGAGTGCTTGGTAGATTGGCCCAGTCGACCAAGCAAGTCAGTACGGAATTGTACAGACTGCTTTGGCCATAACTTCCTCGTTTGAAGTCGGAATGATCCGAAATTCGAAGGGGAACTTCCTAGGATGTATTAGATTCATATAGGAAGATAAAAACATCAAGTCATGGTTAAAATTTGGGTTCTTGATTTAACCCAAGAAACTAGGGTTTCAACCTTATGGTTCCCATAAAAAGGTTGAGATCACAGAATGAAAGAGAATTAAATAATTGGCCAAAAGCAATAAAAAAATCATAGGAAAACTAATTTAGGTTAACAGAAACATTGCCCATGAGGTTTCCCTCGCATGGGAGGTTAACAAGAGTTTCCAGAAGATCATACTAGGGTTAGGGTTTCAAGAAAATCTTCGGCTAGGGTTGAGATCATGATGATGATCATAGATCTCAAAGAAACAAAGGAGATCACGAAGGGATGGTTGCAAGGATGCAGCATCAACTTGCTGATCTCAATCAAGAATAAGATCAAAGAAAGAATAATTAGAATTTTGGAAGAGATACTAACCTTGAATTGTCAGATCAAAGAAGAGAGGTTTCAGATCTGCAGAGGAATTGTTCGAAATCACCAGAGAGAGTTTCGGAGAGGTCTTCTCACGTTCAAAAAGTGTTTAGGAGGCTGCCGTAACTAAGAAACTCGAAGTAGGGTTTAAATAGAAGTGAAAAACCCTAAAAATTACAAATTCTCGGATTTGACAAACCCTTTGGTCGAGTGCTTGGTCGAGTGGTCCAAAGTAGACCAATCGGTCGACCAAGCGAGCAAAGCAAGGTTCAAACAAGGATTCGGAGGGCTATACAGGGTCAAATTGAGTGAGGTTTTCTTCTACGAGTCAATCAAGAAGTCTAGTTTCCAGAAATACTTTCAGATCAAGAATTGGAGTTCATTAAGTTCACCAACTAATCTCATCTTCTTTGATGCGCAAGCAGGATTTGACAGACATAGTTCAGCAACTTCGGACAGGGATTTGAAAGGTTATATGGGGTCAAATTTAGTGGGGTTTTCTCCTGGAAGTCCATTACGAAGTGTAGTTTTGGGAAATATATTCGGATTGAGCACAGGAGTTCATTAGGTATTTCAACTAATTCACCCCTCTTCGGTGTGCAGATTCAGAACAAAGCTGATGGCTCTCATGAAAAGGCTAGGGGTAATCAAGATTCACCCTAGGAAAAGAGAAACAAAGAATGCACAATCTGAAAAGATGTTGGGAAGTTTCCAACAAATAAAAGAACATTAGGGTCTCAGATATGGTTACCTCTCATAAGAGTTGGTTACCTCCCATGAGAGTTACCCATAATAAACTCTCACAAAAAAAACAACCTAAGATAGATAAAGAAACATCTCATTAATATTTCAAAATCAAGAATGAAAATAGGAAGGGTGTACCAATGAGAGAAAAGAATGTAAATAAATTCAAAGGAAAGAAATCCTAATATTCCATGGGAAGACTAGGGAGAATAAAGATTCACCCTAGGGAATAAAGATAAAGAAATCATAATAAAGAAAGGCTTGGGGAGGATCCAATGAATTAATAGAAAATAGAAGGGTTGCCAATTGGTCTTAGGAAAAACAAGGATCAACTCCTCAATCATGAGGACACAAGGGAAGGTCATGGTAATAGTATGAGACCTTCCCCACAATCATAAAGATAGGTAGAAAATTCAGGGAAAGTATCATAAAGATTGTTGGTGGAATCAAATTCAAGAATCATCGCCATATGGCTTCAAGAACATAGAGTGAATTGGGGAATTAACTCTAGGGCTAAAAGAATTAGAGAAGAGGTCACTACAGCAGTGTAATACCCTTATCATAATCAGAATATCAGAAGTAGAGAAGAAAGAATGAATTAAAGAAGAAACGAATTGAATACTAACCTTTTAGAAGAGAAACCGATGAAGAAATCTGAACAGATGTTTGAGGGTCTTTCTTGGCTTCGAAGGAGAGGATCTAGGGCTCTTCCCACGTTCTCCAAAGGTTTAGAACAGATTGGGATTGAAAAACATGGAGTTCCGCCTCTTTAAATAGCACACAGAGTCCAAGAATTACTAGGATTTCACCAAACTGACCAAACTGACCCTGTTGATTGATTGGTTGCCAAAGAGGAAGTTCTAAGGTCCTTTCCACGTTCTCTAGAGAGTTAGAAACATAGTGGGATTGTTTACCACGAAATTAAAAGAAATAAAGCTTTTAAAAACCTTCAAAACAGAAAATTACCAAAATGCCACTGCCTAGACAGCTTGTTCAAAAATAGGGATTTAATGGGCCTAACTTCAATATTTTTGGATGGGCTTCTTTCAACGCATAATACTACTTACCTAGTATGGAGGGATGTCTTCAAACTAGGTCCAACTAAGTTTTAGGTCCATCAACTAAGTTCTTCTTCACCAATGAGTAGTTCAACACCAAATCAATTAAGGTTTCCATAAGGAAACACCATCATCAATATCCATGGGTTTTGGGTCAAACACCATATCTTCTACTGAGATGGCCCACAAAGACATCATCCCTCATTTTGGGACATTGGATCAACCCTAAGAGAAAGGTCTGACATGGCTTCCTAAGATTTTCAAAGATAGTAAAACTGAAATCATGGTCAAACTTCAAAGTCAACATTAAACAAAACTGAAATCACGGTCCAACTTTAAAGTCAACATTTAAACTAACCCTTCTTTACCCAAAACCGATAGGGTGACCTGGCTAGGTTTGGGCTGGATTTCATAGCACCATTCAAGGCTTTGTATGGACGGATATGTAGAACTCCTCTCTATTGGGATGAAGTTTGAGAATGAAGAGTTTTGGGTCCTGAGTTGATAGAAGCCATTGGAGCTATGGTTGACTTGATTAGAGAAAGAATCAAGGCAGCTCAATCTAGGCCGAAATCCTATGCAGATAAAAGGAGAACAGAACTGGAATTTCAAGTAGGCGAAAGGGCTTTTTTGAAGGTCTCACCAATGAGAGGTGTGATGAGGTTCAACATCAAGGGGAAGCTTAGTCCAAGATATATTGGTCCTTTTGAGATTTTAGAGAAGGTTGGACCAGTTGCTTATCGGTTGGTACTCCCAACATCTTTGGTAGGTGTACATAGTGTGTTCCATGTTTCTATGCTTTGTCAATGCATAGCGAACCCGCAACACCTATTACCACAAGAACCTGAAGGATTGAGTGCAGATTTGTCTTATGAAGAAGAGGCTGCAGAGATTTTGGACCGAATGGACAAGCAACTCCGGAATCGAACCATTCCTTTGGTGAAGATTAGGTGGAAGAATTACACAGTAGAAGAAGCTTCGTGGGAAAAGGAAGATGAAATGCGGGAAAAGTATCCTATCCTCTTTGGTGCCTCAGGTACGTCAATTTCTTTTAAGGGGGGAGGAATGTGAAATCCCCTGGATTTCTAACCCGTTAACCTATGGTTTCAGGACCGCGAACCCGGGCCTCGAGTCGGCAACAACTGTGGACCATTCGAGTTGAGCCCGAAGGTTCGGAGGAGGACCAAATGATCATGGATGAACCTAGTGATGATTTGATAACTCTTATGGAGTTTAAAAGAAGAGAGAAGATTCATCACGATGGTGTTAAAAGGCGATTTTGGCATGTTCGTAGATTGGCGATGGATAATTCAATTGACACAAATAAGGTATCAAATCGAAGATCATCGAAAGACCTTTCCAACGAGCTAAAAATCACTGAATTCCAAGTCTATTTGGGGGTCCAACCATGGACGAAAAGTTGGGCCGGTTGGGTGAACCAATCCCCCACCCTATTTTCTATTTAGGGGCAAAAACGGAATTTCGGATTTTTAAACCCTATTTTATGTTTTAACTCATTCGTAGCCGCATTTTATTTTACAAGAACGACTTTGAGGCTGTGGGAAGAGGAGAAACGAAAGAGGGGGCGATTTCCATTCTTCCGGAGGCATTCTGTGATTTGAATCTTCACGAAAACTTCAAGAAAGGTTAGTTTTCTTTAGTCATTCTCTTACTCACAATTTTGTGAGTATTTTCTCTCCTTCCCTTTTGAGGAATCTTGAAAGGGAAGCATGTTAGGTTGATGGCTTATTTCTCAATTTTTATTTAATGTCCCTTTCTAGTATATGAGTTATTGGTGCAATCCCATGATAAGGGTGATTCATTTTGACTCTCCAGGTTAACCACGGGTGATTCATGAGAGCCAATTTGGGGCATTTTGATTTAGGTCAAATTAAATCAAATTGAGAACACCATTGTGATCTCTTTATTGCCAATTAATTTTTCCCCACAATTTCGTTTCATTTCGACTTCAATTAAAGATAAAATTATAACTTTTAGCCGATTTAGGTTAAAAGGGTGAGTTAGAACCTAGAGTTCTATTTGGGGTTGTTAGGAATATTTTTACATATTTTACTAAACCCAAATTAACTCCTATTTTTATTTTTGTTAATCCTTTTGCATGATTAGGGTAAATTACCCAAAGGTTATTTCCTTGTGGGAAGAGAGTATTGATCTGTGGAGAAAATATCAAAATAAAAGGTGAGGAATAACCAACCCATTATATTGAATTGATTGTTGTTATTTTATATCTTTTGATAAATATGAATTGCCATAATATATGTTTACCATTATTACTTATGATGTTGCTCCTTGCTGTGAAATATATTAATGTTGTTATGATATGGAGTGTGAATGTATGTGAAGGGAGAGGAGAAATATTATTATTTCTTCTACCTTGTATTATCTGCTTGGGTTGTGGCTTCACCCATCGCCCTAGTTGTGTGATTGTTTAGTTGTGGTTGGAGAATGGGGAATGCCCTTTTGGCATTTCTGCCATAGGATACCAGAGGAGGCGGTATGGGACGCATTCCTATGGTGCCCTTGGCGCTTTCCCTAACTATTGGTTGGCATATTTAGGGCATGTTTGGAAGTGTTGGGCTAGGTGACCTCTTGAGTACTACTACTCTTCCGGCAGGGGTATTGAAGCCGGTTAACCGGTGATGGTAGTGGCTGGGTCCTGTATCGAGCAAGCCCACTATCATCATAGAGAAGTAGGGTTGCATACAACAGATAAGGGCTCAAGGGCACTCAAGACCGGTGAAACGACCCGTGAGAGGACATGGAGATCATCCTGTCTATTATATGTGGATGACCACTGGGTTAAGGGATGTAGTCCAACAGATGCCTCCCGTTGAGGATTACATTCATAGGTGGGAAGGTATTTAACCAACAGAGCACTAGGCGTGAGGGGAGATATCCGGACCATTGTAGTACGAGACTGTATGACCCTGCATTGGGCTTAGATTTGTCCCTGACACACGCCAGATTTTATACCAATGGTGATGTGAGAGAGTGGTGACTTAATTCCCAACCATGGCTCGATGAGACTTTACCCAACAGCCGCGGAGAACCCAACAGACGTGCTTAAGTGCCGTGAGGGAAGAGTGATGAGACTGCCCAAAGAAGATTGGTGTATGATTTAATGCGTGTCTACATTAGAGACTACATTATAGAGTTAAGAACCTCATATCATCACTTTGCATTTGTTTATTTATATTATTAAATACATGTCTGTCTTATGAATGTTGACATGGAAATTGTACGAAGATATGATGTGATTGTGTTACCTCACTGAGTTCTATGAACTCATTCCTTTATTTTGTTGTTTCTTTAGATTGTTCTACAGGTCATGAGGACCCCTTTTTCGTTGAGGATCCCTTATCAGGTGGTTATCAAGATGGTGAAATTGGAGAAGAAGTGGAGGCACATGACGCTTCCTGTTCCTGCCAAGATTGCTCTTATGGAGAGTCTTTTCCTTAGAATTCTTTAGATTATTTCCGCTGCAACGTTATACATTCTTTCTTTTCGTATAACTTTGATGTTTAGTTTTGAAAGGGAGTTTTGAATATTGTAATCCTTTCTTTTCATTCTTGATTATTAAATACTTGAACTGAATTATCTCTGGTCCATTCAAATTTACTTTATCATGTATTGTATGGAATTGTCCCTGAACCTAGATCTTGAGGTGTATCACCCCCACGGGTATTCGGGTATGACCGGATCCGGCTGGGTGGGGTGTGACAATACTTCTTTGGGTAGGTCTCAATTCACTCATCCTCGGTTGGCAAAGGGTCCGTCATCCCTCTCAGACAATCCATGGCTGGGGGTTAAGTTACTTCTCTCTCACATCACCGTTTGGTTTAAGTACTGAAGCATGTCAGGGTAAAGCCTAGCCGAATGTGAACAACTTTCCTTATCTTAAATAGATTCGAATATATTCCGGACGAACAAGAGGATGAATCCAAAGTTAGAAAACAAACCCTAGAATAGCATCACACAATCATTAGGAAGTAGTCCTAAATGAATAAGCATCAATCGAATTGAATTGGACGAAGAAATCAGATTCTGTTCTTGCGGGTTGATTGGCTGGGTTTAGTGATCTAGTCGACCCAGGCAATCTGCCCAAGAGCAAATCCGAATTCAAGAATAGAATCTTGATCCGATACCTATGCTACACAAACCGGAATGCGACGAAACTTGGAGAGAATGTCTAACACAGTAGTCTAAAACTAAAAAGCATAATTTAGACATCAAACAACCATTAAAACCATTACTTACTAATTTGGAATCATAGTTTCTATTTTGGTAAAAATCATGGTTTTCATTGGAAACATGCTATGAATGAAAGAGATGAACTAGAGATGATTAGATCTCATTCTAGTACAAGAACACAGTAGATCAGAGGTATGAATAATCATAGAGAAGCATCTACAATGCTAGGATAAATCAAAATAGGAATATGATCATAGCTTAAGAAGAAATCATAAAAATCATGTTAAGAATGAATGAGATGATCATGGTACAAGATAATGAAAAGAGATTGTAAAGATATGACTACAAGGTTGTAGCATCTTCATCATAATCTCAGTTCAGAGATGAGAGTGATCATGGAAAGAATGAATCAATAATACAAAAGATTGAATGCTAACCTTTAATTGATGAACAAGAGAGAGAACCTGCAAGTTTGCAAGGTTGGATCTTCTTCTTCACTCTTGGAGGCTTGGAGATGGGTTCCCTTCGTTCTCTAAGTGTTTTGGAGGCTAAGGATACTAGAATCACAAAGTCATGGGGTATATATAGTAAGATACTCAAAACAGAAGATTCTGCTTGAGTTCAGCAACTCTGGGTCGATTGGCTGGGTAGCATGGCCCAGTCGACCCAAGCAGTCGACCCAGGCTGTCTGCAAAGCCAAAGACAGGGATTTGAGGGTCTTCCACTACTCAGAATCAAACGAAACTTTAAACACATATACTTTATGTCACATCCACCCAGCCGGTACCCCATTTGGAATATCCGGGATGTGATCCACAGTCCAAGGATCAATGATCTGAGGTCCATGCCTCCCACATACACGGTAACACAATCATGAACAGTAATAATCAATGGTAAAAACAGCTAATATCAAGTATCATGAATAAGACAAGATTAACTAAATCAGAGTGCGGAATATAGATAATAAATAAGGTATGATCAAAATCATAAAGGGTGAGAAGGTGTGGTAGTCACCCTCTCAGAGCAGCGGAAAAGTATTAAATTAAGTTAGTTACATATCCAAGTATCACCAGAATAATTCAAAGACACGTTAATTTCAAAATCCAAGGTTCCACAAATACACCAGGGGAATGGGGCACTATGCTAGGGTTTCTTCTATACTAATGGTAGTTTCCTCAACAGTACGGATGAAGTAAACCCAGCGCTGCCGCTCCCGCACAACTGTGGGGCTAACCCTGGTGCGAATAATAATCCTCCTCGGCTCCAAGATACGAATCCTCACCGCCGCCACTACCCGAAGGGTAGTATGTGGAATCATAGTCCGCCTCATAGGAGGTGCCATCGTAATCTTCAGTACCTGGAATGTAATCTAAAACATTTGCACAAAAGGAATGAGTTTGAAGAACTCAGCAAGGAAGTTATTCCATAATCAGAAATCATACACATTCAGAAACATATAATAATGCAATGTGATATGGAACATATGATGCAAATATGAGTCTGACTCTATGAATGCTGGTCTCTAAGGTAGACATGCTTTAAGTCATAGCACCGTACTTCTCTGGGTCGTCAGTCACTCTCCCATTTTCATATCTTGGGAATGCCCGGAGAAGATTGGTAAAGTCATCAAAAACCATGGTAAGGGGATCGGTCACCTCTCTCTCACATCACCATTTGGTCAAGTACTGGCGCATGTCTCAGAAAAGCCTAGCCCAATGCAAGTCATCTACTCAGTCGGTCAAGTCAGATTCAGATACGTCCATTCCTCGCCCCCGACGATCCTTTCCGGTATCCTTCACACTAGAGTCAGCGAAATCCCGGATTTCGGACTCATTAACCCTATTGGTCATCCACATATAGTAATCGGGAAGCTCTCACGTCCTCTCACGGATTGGTTACCGGTCTTGAGCGCCCGTGAGCCCAAGTCTATCCATATGCAACTCTACCAATAAATGGCCCCTTTCAGGTATCCGTAGCATGGTTTATGTCCCCTACTGGATTGGCTACCGGCCTAGAGCGCCCATCCAACCATACACTACCACGGGTTGTTCGGTCTCAATGCCCTTCCAATTCGGGTCTGACACGACAAGGATGAACCTAGCCACACAACTAGACAATCCTATGTATGTCATCCAATAACTCGGGAGAGTGTCGATAGACACCATCGGAGAACATCCCATACTATTCCCTCCGATGCCCAAGGACAGAAGTGTCAGTAGGACACCCTCCAATCCCAAGTCATACGTAAGCAATCACACATCAAATCTCATCATTTCCATGCATCCAATGCATATTCATAATAGTAATCAAATCATGATATTGAAACGAATCATTATAAACATAAGCAAATCAAAATGATAAAGTAACACAACCAATGTATAAAGATTTAAATGTTACTGTTCTAACACATATGTAACAGTATCATAATGATTGAAAGAAATCTAGGGATTTCATTCTTTGAATAAAGCACAGTTCAATACTTGATGACTTATATGTTTATGGATATAACCATCCTTACCTTGGATAGGTTGATGATGAATTGAGAATACCAAGAATAGTCCAATAGAATTGTTAAGGCCCTAAACAAACATCAATAATAAGTTAGAAAAGAAGTCGGGAAGATCGGATGTCATTTGAGTCAAAACTGACCAAGGTTGCTGTCAGCAACAACTTTGGTCGATGGTCTTGGTCGATGGTATCGACCAAAATAGTCCTCGGGCAGAATAGTGGATTTTGGGGATTTTGGTCCGAAATGAGTCTTCCGATGTTCGGATCAATCTGAAACTTGGAGGCATACTTAACAACAGTAGTAGGACACTATAAATCAAGGAATTAAGCCAATCCAATGGTCTAATTAAAAAGCCCCAATTTGAGCTATCAAGTTCAAGTGATAAACATCATGGCATGAGTTGGAATTGATTGCATTGATGAGGAATAGCATGCAATAGCTAGAGGAACTAATAGAAATTCGATTGGAATCATATGGCAATGTTAAACATGAACATAATACACTCTATAGCTCAGTTTGATATCAAATGGTATGATGTTAATAGGTAAATCATGGAATACATATGTTAGGCATGAGATATAAGCATTAGCATCAATGAATGGCTAAGGGAATCATGGATTGAGCATGAGTAGGCACTTGGAGTGGTGGTTGCAAGGTTGCAGCACCATTCCAAATGTCCCATCAGCAAGTTGACAATAGAAAAGAGTAGGAAATGGTAGGGTAGAGAGTGGAATGAAGAGTCATACCTTAGTGTGGAAGATGAAGACAAGAATCAATGATAAACTAAGTGTCTTTGATGAGATACCCTTCACACTAACCAAGGAGCTGCTTTGGGAAGCTCTCCCCACGTTCCCAGGTGAGAAAAATGATTGCAAAAGGCTCAAGGCTCGACGTCATATTAAATAGAAAAGGAATATTCCATGGAATCATTAACTTGGCAGACTGGGACATTTTGGTCGATGGTCCTTGGTCGATGGTATCGACCAAAATGATCGATCAAAATGTTTTCAGCAGAAAACTCAGGTTTAGAACAACAACTTCAAGTAGGGATTTGAAAGGCTATACAAGGTCAAATTGAGTGAGGTTTTCTTCCACAAATCAATCAAGAAGTCTAGTTTCGGGGAATACCTTCGGATTGTGCACAGGAGGTCATTTGGTACATCAACCGTATTAATCTTCTCCAATGCGCAGACTTTCCTTAAACACTGACAATGCATTTAAGCAAGGGGTATCATTGTCAATGTCCATGGGCTCGGTCTCCGAATCATGACCATCAATCAGAATGGTCCATAAATCTCTTCTTCCACCGCTTCGGGTCCTCGGACCTGAATACAACAGTGGATCCGGGTCAGGGTCAAGGTTAGAATAGGGCTGGATATTACACTTTAACTTACCTAGCATGGAAAAATGGCTTTAAATCATATCCCACCAAGCTCTAAGGTCATCAACTAATCTTCTCTTCATCAAGGCATAGTCTCTTCTCTATATCCAACACTGTCTTCAAGTATGGGGCATCATCTTCAATCTCCATAGGTTCGGAGTTGAACTGTCACATCCCGCCCTAAATCCACCAAGGGGGTACCCTATTTGGATTACTCGGGGAGTGAATCACGGTCCCGCCGATCAAGTTTAGGAACGATCATAGCCACTTAGCACAATAATATAATCAAAAGCAAGAACAATTCCTTGTATTCAAATATTTTAATAATAAAAGTCTATAAAAGATCTCAGAAGGTTTCACAATTAATATCAGAGTGCGGAAATGATACAATTAGGACAAATAATCAAAGTGTGAAAAGGAGGGAGGAAACCCATCCTATAATATTAGCGGAAGGTAGATCGACTAAAATTAAGGGTTACAACCGGTTCCCAACATGACAAGGGAACATACTAAACTACGGTCTCAACAAATTAACTAAAAGGTTAAAAAGAAAATGGGATGATATCCCAACACTAGCACACAAGTGCAAAGGCCGAACTGCTCCAGATAAGTCCCAATCTCGGACTACTAGTCTTTATCAATTTGTACACCGTGACCAGTGGGGTATGGGTCATCAACTTGGTCTTCAGAGTGTTGAAAATCATAGTCAACAGTGGTGGTACCTGCAGTAGAGTCTAACAAAAATGTTGCAAAAAGGAGTGAGTTCAAAAGAACTCAGCAAGGCAGGTTATTCCACAATAACATAGATACATGATACAAAACATAGCATGATGCGATATGATATGAAACACATGATGCAATTATGATTCTAACTCTATGTATGCTAGTCTTTATGGTAGACATGCTTTAAGTCATAGCATCATACTTCTTTGGGTTGTCAGTCACTCCTCCTCAATCATACAAGATATCTTGGGTCCTGCTCGGGAAGTTCGGTAAAGTTATCTCAAAAACCATGGTTGGGGATTTAGTCACCACTCTCTCACATCACTGTTTGGTATAAGTACTGGCGCATGTCACAGTAAAGCCTAGCCCAATGCAAGTCATCTACTCAGTCATATCAAGTCAGATCCAGATACGTCTATTCCTCGCCCCCGACGATCCTTTCCGGTATCCTTCACACTAGAGTCAGCGTAATCCTGGATTACGGACTCATCAACCCTATTGGTCATCCACAAATAGTAAACAGGAAGCTCTCACGTCCTCTCACAAGTTGGTTACCGGTCTTGAGCGCCCGTGAGCCCAAGTCTATCCATTTGCAACCCTACCAATAAATGGCTCCTTCCGGGTATCTGTAGCATGGTTATGTCCCCTACCGGATTGGCTACCGGCCTAGAGCACCCATCAAACCATACACTACCACGCATCATTCGGTCTCAATGCCCTTTCGATTCGAGTCTGATATGACAGGGACATCCTAGCCATACATCTAGACAAGTCCTATGTATGTCATCCAATAATTCGGGAAAGCGTCGATGGGCATCTTCGGAGAACATCCCATACTATTCCCTCCAATGTCCAATGACAAAAATGTCAATAGGACATTCCCCAATCCCAAATCATACCTATTCAATCACATTCTCAATCCCATCATATCATACATAAATGACATTTCATCATATAGAAAGATACATACCATAACATGATCAATTACATATGAATTTATTAAGAATACATAATCATGATAACAAAAGAATATGTAAACATGGCACTACTATACTTGAAGTACTTATAATAGTCATATACTGTAGGAAATACGATAAAGAAGGTAAATCTACTAAGTCTCTAACATAGAAGCAAGAATCACATAATCTATGTAGTCATGGTAACAACTGTCCTTACCTTAAGTCACGATGATGATAATCCAACAATCTCAAAAGAATGATCCAAAGATGGTAATAAGACCCTAGACAAACATAAATGAAAGGTTAGAAAAGAAATCAGGAAAATCGGAGGTCGAACGGGTCAAAACGGAGCAAGGTTGCTGTCAGTAGCAAGTTTGGTCGATGGTCTTGGTCGATGGCATCGACCAAAGAGGATCGACCAAAATTGTCTTCGAGGCTGCATAATGGGTTTTGAGGATTTTGGTCCGAAATGGGTCTTCCGGGGTTCGGATCGATCTGAAACTTGGAGGGATGATTAATAACAATGTAAGAACACTACCTAGCAAGTATTATCACAATCCAATGGTCCAAATGAAAACCCCCAAATTGAGTTCCTATGTTCTAAAGACAAGAATCCTAGCATTCATGAGAAATTGATGGAATTGAAAGGGAAGCTAGAGAATTAGTTGGGGAATAGGTTAGGAACATGATTACAATCATTTGCAAGCCAGAGATTAGACTAATCATACTCCACATCTCAGTTTACTATAAGAAATCAAGTTGTTAAGCAAGGAATCATGGTAATGTATATGTAAGGATCAAGATGCAAGTGAGGCATAGCAAGAATGAAGGAAAAGCAAGTATAAATGGGAAGAGACGTTAATGGCAAGGTGTTTGCAAGGTTGCAGCACCTTGGCCATGGTCTCATCAGTAAAAGAAGAAGGGAAGTGAGTAGAATAGAGAGCAAGAGAGAGAATCATACCTTGGAAGATGATATTTGGAGAAAAGAGACAATGATTTTTGTAGAAGATCATCACCCAAGCCAAAGAGGAGCCTTCCCACGTTCTCAGGTGTTGAAATGAGTAAAATATCGTTCTAGGTTCGAGGTTTCACTTAAATAGATGAAGGAATATCCAAAAAGCATCTTTTTCTTGATTCTGGGTAACTTTGGTCGATGCCTTGGTCAATGGTATCGACCAAAAGGGTCGACCAAAACAGGTAACAAGTTTTAGCAGAAAATCCAGAAATAGATCAACAACTTCAAACAGGGATTCGAAGGGCTATACAAGGTTAAATTGAGTGAGGTTTTATCTTACAAGTCAATCAAGAAGTCTAGTTTCCAGAAATACTTTTGGATCAAGCATGGGAGTTCATTAGGTCCACCAAATAAGCTCACATTCTTCAATGCGCAAGCAGGATTTGCCAGACACAGTTCAGCAACTTCGGACAGGGATTTGGGGGGCTATATGGGGTCAAATTGAGTGGGGTTTTCTCCTACAGGTCCATCAAGAAGTCTAGTTTCAGGAAATATATTAGGATTGAGCACAGGATTTCATTAGGTATTTCAACTAATTCACCTCTCTTCGGTGCGCAGATTCAAAACTAACACTGACAATGCTCTCAAGTGAGGGGCATCATCGTCAATGTCCATGGGCTTGGGTTCCGACACCAAATTATCAAACAAAAGGGTCTAAAAGTCTCTTTTCCCCCACTTTGGGTCTTTGGACCTATAAACATAATAGATTCCGGACCGGGCCAAGGTTAGGATAAGGCCAAATATTACAGGTCTACCCTAAAGGAAAGGTCTGGCATGACTTCTTAAGGCTTTCAAAGATAATAACACTGAAATCAAGGTCCAACTTTAAGGTCTAATATTAAACAAGTCTTTCTTCAACCAAAACAAATAGGGTGTCCGGGCTAGGTTTGTCACGCCGTCCCAGCCGGTACCCTATCTGGCATACCCGAGAGTGTGATCCACAGCCCGAAGATCAGGTATCGAGTGATCAACCTCCCACATAAACAATAACATAATCATGAACAACCATAACAAGAGTGCGGAAGATAAATCATAGATCCAATAAAGAAAGAATGAATCATAAATGAATCAGAATAATAGATATAATCAGAGTATCAAACAGATAAGTAAAGTGAGGCAAAAATCCCACTTTACAACCAGCGGAAAAGTAGCTCTAAAGAATAAACTAGACAAAACCTAATCCCAGTAGCAAGTATTGGGTAACTAAATTGTTCTCCACTTTATAGACAACATCCTTGTAAGTGTAAATCTCATAAATGGCACAAGGACGCTTCCACTCAATGGTCGGACTAAGCATCGTACGGAGCATAACCACTCGCGGGATCTTCAGAGTAATTGTGGTAACCGCAATCACCTTCCTGGAGATATGCCTCTTCGCCTTGCGCTTCTTCATAGGGACCGTCATAGTACTCGGTACTGCAGGATAGTCTAACAAAATTGTACAATAAAGGAATGAGTTTCAAAGAAACTCGGTAAGGCGATTAAAAATCCATAATAACATAAATGGCGGGATTCCGGAACAATCATGAATGCAATATGATATGAGACAAGCAATGAATGAATGAATCTAACTCTATGTATGCTGGTCTCTATTGGCGGACATGCTTTAAGTCATAGCACCGTACTTCTTTAGGAAAGTCCACTCACATCCTCAACCATTTAAGATATCTTGGATTCTCTCACGGATCATTTCACCGGTCTTGAGCAGCCGATTGGTAATGGGTCCTTCATCCCTCGGGACAAACCTTGGCGGGGGTTAAGTCAACACACTCTCTCACAACCATTTGGTATAAATCTTGGCGCATGTCGGGGTAAAACCTAGCCAAATGCAAGTCTTCTACTTAGTTACATCAAGTCAGATCCAGATACGTCCATTCCTCGTCCCGACGATCCTTTCCGGTATCCTTCACACTAGAGTCCTCATAGTCCACGACTACGGACTCATCAACCCTATTGATCATCCACATATGGTAAACGGGAAGCTCTCACGTCCTCTCACGGGTTGGTTACCGGTCTTAAGCGCCCGTGAGCCCAAGTCTAACCATATGCAACCCTACCAATAAATGGCCCCCACAATGTGATTCCTGTCCTCTCACGGGTTGGTTACCGGTCTTGAGCGCCCATGAATCCCCATTGCTACCACGGGTCGTTCGGTCTCAATACCCCTCCGATTAGGGTCTGACATAACAGGACATCCTAGCCAAACACTACTAGACAATCCTAGATATGTCATCCAACAGTTTAGGAAGGTGTCCAGAGGGCATCTCCGGAAACATCCAATAATATTCCCGTAGTAGTCCAAGAACAGAAGTGTCAAAAGGACACCTCTCCTTTCCAAACCATACTTAAGCATACACATGCATCAATTCATATCATCACATATATGGTAACTTCATATATGGAAAGAAATCAATAATTACAATCACTTTTATAACATTGGTAAGTAAATCATACATGAATCAATTTAATATGAATAAGTAATGCTACTGTAATCAAAGTTATGCAACAGTAGTATATCATTGTAAGAATCTAATCTAGGAATCATATCTATGATATTCAAATGTAGAAACTAGATTCATGCTATCTATGTAATTAAGGAAATAACCATCCTTACCTTTTATAACTCGCAAAGGAATCCTAAGAAATCAAGTAAGATCTCGGCAAACTTGAGAAGAAGGTCCTAAACAAGTATATACAACATATTAGGAAAGATCCCTAACAGAAAAGATACCAAAACATCCAACATAGACCAATTCTGGAGTTGCTGCACTCATTGGTCGAGTGGATTGGTCGACTGGTCCAGTCGACCAATCAGTCGACCAATGCAGACAGTAGCCTAAAAACAGAGTTTTAAGATATGAAATCCGAATTTGGTGGTTCAAAAGGGTACTAATCAAGGGGTAAACTACATCAGTAGTATTCTAACATATAGGGGACCTCAAAACACCAATCAAATCAAGATATCAAGATCCAAATTAGGAAACAAAAAGTTACCATAATTAAATCAACCATGGATCTTGATGAATTTGAAATAGAAAACAAAGACAAGAACAATAGAAGGATGGATCATTGCTTCAGGTAAAGGTTTCATGAAAACATACTTAGATCTTCAAGGAACAAGGCTTAGAAGCATAAATCTAAATAAGGAAATAAAACCTACCATATATGTAACTACCATGCATCATGAAGAACACACAGTAAGGTAGAAGAGAACAACTAGAGATTTATAGATTATGGATCATGGAAGGAAAACACATTAATTAACTACTAACATGATCAACATAGAAGATCCAAAGAGATCAGAATTCAGATTAGGAGTTTAACAAAGATTAGATCATGGTTTGATCATGATTCCTTCAAAAGCTTGCAATGATCATGGTTAAGATCATTGTTCTAGCCTCAAATCCTTAGGATGATCATGAGAACATGTTCAGAGATGTTTGCAACAGAGAATGCAGCATCTCTTCTACTGTCTCAACTCAAAAAGGAAAGAAAAACAAAGATGGAGGAGAAGAAGAGAGAGTAGACATACCTTTTGATGCAAAAAGAAGAGTTTCGACGAAGATCCGTCAAGAAAACACCAAGGATGCAAGAGAGATGACTTGCAGAGGACTTTGGTTCGTTCCAGAGAGTTTGGAGGCAGCAAATACGAAGTGGACTCGAGATTGGACTTAAATAGAGCAAGAACAACCTAATTGCCAAAGACAGCACTCATTGGTCGAGTGGATTGGTCGATGGCCCGATCGACCAATCGGTCGACCAATGCCGACAGCAAGACCAAAACAGGGAATTGAAGGTCCAGATCAAATCCAATCCTAAAGGGGTTTTGCACACAAGTCAAGTGACTTACCTAATAGGTAGAAATGCCTTCAAACCAAGATAGAGAGCACTCCAAGTCCATCAACTAATCAGATCTTCATCAGGATTCAGTTTCCATAAATAGAACCTCATCATCAACTTTCATGGATTCAAAGCCAGACACCAAGTCCTCTACTGGGATGGCCCAAAGCTGACTTCTTACTTTACTTCGGGTCATCGGACCTACAAATAACAAGGTTTCCGGGTCAAGGTTAGGGCTGGGTTTTACAAGGTTTGGGTTGGATGTCACACGAACACTATATCTTCTACTAATATGGCCCATAGTTGACTTTCACTTCTACTTCGGATCTTTGGACCTACAGACAAAGAGTATCCGGGTTAAGGTTAGGGCCAGTTTTCACATTCCCCTCCTCCTTAAAAGAGATTTCGTCTCGAAATTGAAAGCATATTTGAACTTCCAAAAAGATGAGGAAACTTCTCCTTCATGTCTTCTTCCTTCTCCCAAGACGCCTCTTTCAGGGTATGATTCTTCCACTGAATGAATCTTCACCAAAGGGATAGTTTGATTCCTTAACTGCTTGTCCTTTCTTTCCAGGATTCTGGTCGCTTCTTCCTTATAAGATAGATCAGCGCAAAGTCCTTCAGGTTCTTGCTGTAGTATATGATCCAGGTTCTCAACATACTTTCGAAGCATCGAAACATGAAATACATTATGAGTCTCAACGAGTGACGGAGGTAAAGCCAAACGGTAAGCAACTGATCCAATCCTTTCAAGAATCTCATAAGATTCAATGTAATGAGGACTAAGCTTTCCTTTAACATTAAACCTCATTACACCCTTCATAGGCGATACCTTTAAAAAAACATTCTCGCCAACTTGAAATTCCAAATCTGATCTTCTTCTATCAGCATAAGATTTTTGTTTTGACTGAGCAGTCTTAATCCTTTCTCTTATCATATCTACCATCGCACTTGTAGCTTCAATCATTTCTGGGCCTAACACTTTTCTTTCTCTAGTTTCGGTCCAATACAAAGGCGTCCTACAAGTGTTTCCATATAAAGCTTTAAATGGAGCCATGCCTATTGTCGACTGATAACTATTGTTATAGGCAAACTCAACCAAAGCTAAATGTTCATCCCAATTACCACTCATATCAAGAACACAAGATCTAAGCATATCTTCTAAAATCTGAATTGTCCGCTCAGATTGTCCATCAGACTCTGGGTGATGAGCAGTACTCAAAATCAATTGGGTTCCTAAAGCTTTCTGCAAACTATTCCAAAATCTTGAAGTAAACCTAGGGTCACGATCAGACACAATACTCACAGGCACTCCATGCAGACGAACAACATTGTCCACATAAAGCCTAGCTAACTTATCCATAGTGTCACATCCACCCAGCCGGTACCCCATCTGGCATACCCGGGAATGTGATCCACAGTCCAAGGATCAAGAATCGAGGGACCATGCCTCCCACATACATGATAACATAATCATGAACAATAATAATCAAGGTAAAAGCAACTAATACTAGATATCATGAATAAGATAAGATTCAATAAATCAGAGTGCGGAAAAGCAAATAATATCAAGGTAAAAATGTGATCATAAAGGTGAGAGGATATATGATAAACACCCTCTCAAAGCAGCGAAAATTGTGAAACTCGGCACTAATCTTAACCCGGATACTCTTTGATTGTAGGTCCGAAGACCCGAAGTAGAAGTGAAAGTCAACTATGGGCCATATTGGTAGAAGATATAGTGTTCGACTTCGAACCTATGGAGATTGAAGACGATGCCCCATACTTGAAGTCAGTGTTAGATATAGAGAAGAGACTACACCTTGATGAATAGAAGATTAGTTGATGACCTTAGAGCTTGGTGGGATATGATTTAAAGCCATTTTTCCATGCTAGGTATGTTATAGAATATGTGTTTAAAGTTTCGTTTGATTCCGAGTAGTGGAAGACCCTCAAATCCATATTTTTGGCCTTGTTGTCAGCCTGGGTCGAGTGCTTGGGTCGACTGGCCAATGCTACCCAGCCAATCGACTTCGTGATTTTAGTATCCCTAGCCTCCATAACACTTAGAGAACGAAGGGAAACCATCTCCAAGCCTCCAAGAGTGAAGAAGAAGACCTAATCTTGCAATCTTGCAAACTCTCTCTCTTGTTCTTCAATTAAAGGTTAGTAATCTATCTTTTATGTTAATGATTTATTTTTTCCATGATCACTCTCATCTCTGAACTGAGATTATGACGAAGATGCTGCAACCTTGTAGTCATATCTTTACAATCTCTTTTCATTCTCTTGTACTATGATCATCTCATTCATTCTTGACATGATTCTTTTGATTTCTTCTTAAACTATGATAATATTTCCTATTTTGATTCATTCTAGCATTATAGATGCTTTTCTATGATTATTCATACCTCTGATCTACTGTGTTCTTGTACTAAAATGAGATCTAATCATCTATAGTTCATCTCTTTCATTCATAGCATGTTTCCAATGAAAACTATGATTTTTACCAAAATAGAAACTATGGCTCTAAATTAGGAAGTAATGTTTTAATGGTGGTTTGATGTCTAAATTATGCTTTCTAGGCTTAGACTACTGTGTTAGACAATCCCTCCAAGTTTCGTCGCATTCCGGTTTGTGTAGCATAGGTTTCGGATCAAGATTCCCTTTTTATTTTCGGATTTGCTCTTGGGCAAACTGCCTGGGTCGACTGGCCAATGCTACCCAGCCAATCAACCCGCAACAGCAGAATTTGTTTTCTTCGTCCGATTTGATTCAAATCATGCTTATTCTTTTAGGACTACTTCCTAATGATTGTGTGATGCTATTCTAGGGATTATTTGCTAACTTTGAATTCATCCTCTTGTCCGTCCGGAATATTCTCGGATCTATTTAAGGTAAGAAAAGTTGTTACCATATTAACATAGATTTGCATAGATTTAGTTTCTAATTTGGGAGCTAATTAGATTTGCTACTGTACATTAGAATCTTATTTCCTTATTTACTTTATGTACTTGATTATGTATAAATACTTTCTCATGTATGTTTCCTTATTTATTTAATCTTGTCTTATTATACTCTTTCACATGATGAGATATTTGTTGTGGATGATATGACTGAATTATGATTGTGATTGCTTAGGTATGATTTGGGATTGAGGAATGTCCTTTTGACATTTCTGTCCTTGGACCTCATTGGGAGTAGTATGGGATATTTCCAATGTTGCCCTTTGACGCTTTCCCGGATTATTGGTTTTCATACCTAGGACTTGTCTAGCTGTGTTTGGCTAGGTTATACCCTTGTTATATCAGACCCGAATCGGAAGGGTATTGATACCGAACGACCCGTGGTAGTAATGGGGATTCATGGGTGCTCAAGACCGGTGAGTTATATCTGTGAGGGGACATGAGTCACATTGTGGGGACCATTTGTGGGTAGAGTTGCATATGGATAGACTTGGGCTCATGGGTGTTCAAGACCGGTAACCAACCCGTGAGAGGACATGAGAGCTTCCTGTTTACTATATGTGGATGACCTATAGGGTTGATGAGTCCGTATTTGAGAGAGTCGGATACGCTGACTCTAGTGTGAAGGATACCGGAAAGGATCGCCAGGGGCGAGGAATGGACGTATCTGGATCTAAGTTTATGTAACTAAGTAGAAGACTTGCATTGGGCTAGGCTTTACCTTGACATGCGCCAATACTTAGACCAAACGGTGATGTGAGAGAGAGGTGACTTAATCCCTAACCATGGATTGTCCAAGATGGATGAAGGACCCACTACCAACCGGCGTTGTGTGATGAGACCTACCCAAAGAAGTATGGTGCTATGACTTAAAGCATGTCTGCCTATAGAGACCAGCATACATAGAGTTAGACTCATACATGCATTGTTGTCTCATATCATATCACTTATTGCTTTGTTTGTGATACTGTGTTATTTATGCTATTATGGAATAACTTGCCTTGCTGAGTTTCTTTTGAAACTCACTCCTTTTTGTACAATATCTTTTGTTAGACTATTCTACAGGTTTTGATGGCTATGAATCGCAATATGAGGAAGCGCAAGATGAAGAAGCGTACCATACGCAAAGTGTTGGCGATTACGAAGATTACTGTGAGGATCCCTCGAGTGGTCTCTCTTATTTCCAAGATTAGCCCTATTGTGGAGTGGGAGCGTCTGAGCATCATCGATGAAGTCTACGTTTATGATGACATCCTTTATAAAGGAGAAAAGATTCTATTTTAGTTAGATTATATCTTTCTTTCCTATCTTTAGAATCGGTTGTAATCCCATTTGATTTTCGAACTACATTCCGCTGTACTCGTGGAGTGAGATTCCGCCTCACTCTACTTTTGATTTATATATCTATTGGTATCTTTTCCGCACTCTGATGATTATCTCGTTACTTATCTACGATTCATTTGAATAATATTGTTAACATTGATTTAGTCTTGTTTTGGATTATATTGTTGTGAATGTGGGAGGATGATTTCGCTAACTACTGGATCTTGTGGACTGTGGATCACACACTCGGGTATGCCAGATAGGGTACCGGCTGGGTGGATATGACAGAGTGGTATCAGAGCCCACAGTTCCAAGTGAAATCCTAACCACATAAACGATGATAGAACATTCCTGAGTCATAAATCCAAAAGTGACTCAAGTATTCTTAGAATTGAATAATAGAACACTTGAATTAGAAACTTAAAAGTGAAGAATAATGTACTATGAATAATACACAATAATTCTGATTTAACAAACATCACTTAATACAACAAAAGAAATGCATAATGTACAATAAGATGGTGAAACAAAAGTGAACTTCATTAATTCTAGGAAAGTTCTACAACAAGTTACATTTGAGAAACATAAAAGGAAATCCTAGTACAATCTATCTAAGACTACTGTCTCTGCTCTATCAGTGCTCTAACATCCCCTACAACCTAAGTCAACTCTGACTCCATCCTCTCCTGTCTCGCCTCTATCCTACCTAACATGGAAGTCGTAGAGCGCATCTGTGCACACAGCTCCGGTCTCTGGAACTGTTAGTGAAGGGCCTCCAGTCTCAAAGTGTGATGATGTGGGATATCTTGATGACCCTGATCTGCCTCACGCATCTCAATGTCATCTCCTGCCTGGTCATCTGTATCTGGACCCGCATCTTGATCACCATCATCTGGCTCATCATCATCCTCATCAGTCTTAAGACCATCATCATCATCTGACCTCTCGGTCTGAGTAATCTGCATCTTCCGAATAGTCCTGGTTCCGATGGCATAGCTGTGAAACCCAGCCCTAACCTTGACCCGGAAAAACCCTATTGTTTGTAGGATCGACAACTCGAAGTAAAGCAAGAAGTCAGCTTTGGGCCATCCCAGTGGATGACTTGGTGTCCGGCTTTGAATCCATGAGTGTTGATGAAAATGTGCTATTTATGGAAATTGAATCTTGATGAAGATCGGATTAGTTGATGGACTTGGAGTGTTCTCTATCATGGATTGAAGGCATTTCTACCTATTAGGTAAGTCACTTGGTGTGTTTGAAAAACCCCTTTATGTTTGGATTTGTTCTGAGCCTTCAATTCCCTGTTTTGAACTTGCTGAACTAATTGGTCGACTCATTGGTTGACTGGACCAGTCGACCAATCCACTCGACCAATGGGTTTTGTCTTTGGTAATTAGGTCTTGCTTGCTCTATTTAAGTCCAATCTTGAGTCTACTTCGTATTTTCCGCCTCCAAACTCTTTGGAACGAACCAAAGACCTCTACAAGTCATCTTCCTTGCACTCTTGTGTTTATCTTGACGGATCTTCGTCAAAACTTGTGTTCTTATACAAAAAGGTATGTTTACAATCTCTTCTTCTTCTTCATCCTTGTTTTCTTTCCTTTTTGAGTTGAGACAGTAGAGGAGATGCTGCATTCTCTGTTGCAAACATCTCTGAACTTATCTCTCATGATCTTCCTAAGGATTAATGGCTAAAGCAATGTCCGTAATCATGATCATTGCAAGCTTTTGAAGGAATCATGATCTAAATCATGATCTTGTCTTCGTTTGTCTTTGATTTAAATTCTGATCTTCTTAGATCTATTTTACTGATCATATTAGTAGTCAATCGCTGTGTTTTCCTTACATGATCCATGATCTATCAATCTCTAGTTGTTTCTCCTCTATCATACCATGCTTTCTTCAAGTATCATGACTGATACATCTATGGTAAGTTTTGTTTCCTTATTTAGATTCAGGTTCTTAGATCTATTTCTTGAAGATCTATGTATGCCTTCTATGATATCTTTATCAAAATCAATGATTCATTCTCCTATTGTTCTTGTCTATGATTTGTATTTTTAATTCTTCAAGAACCATGATTAATCTAATTATGGAAACTTTTATTTCCTAATTTGTAACTCTAAAACTTGATTCGATTGATGTTTTGAAGTCCTCTTTATGTTAGGATACTACCAATGTAGTTTACCCCTTGTTTAGTACCCTTTTGAACCACCAAATTCGATTCTTTATTCTTTAAACTCTGATTTTGTAGACCACTGTCTCTGTTGGTCGACTAATTGGTCGACTGGGACAGTAGACCAATCCAATCGACCAATGAGTATAGCAACTCCAGATTTGGTCTGTTTTGGATGTTTTGATATCTTTTCTTTTAGGAATCTTTCCTAATATGTTGTATACACTTGTCTAGGACCTTCTTCTCAAGTTTGTCAAGGTCTTACTTGAATTCTTAAGATTCCTTTGCAGGTTATAAAAGGTAAGGATGGTTACTTCCTTAACAACATAAATTGTATATCTTAGTTTCTATATTTGAATCTTGTTAGTTTATTTCCTTAATTAGATTCTTACAATGTTATACTACTATTGTACTGTCTTGATATCAGTAGCATTACTTGTTTATATTAAATAGACTGATGTATGATTTACTTACCAGTTTTATACAAGTTGAATGTTATTGTTGATTTCTTTCCATATATGAAGTTATGGATTGATGCTTGTGTATGCTTAAGTATGGTTTGGAAAGGGGAGGTGTCCTCTTGACACTTCTGCCCTAGGACTACTATGGGAATATTATGGGATGTTTCCGGAGCTGCCCTTTGGACACCTTCCTAAACTGTTGGATGGCATATTTAGGATTGTCTAGTAGTGTTTGGCTAGGATGTCCCGTTATGTCAGACCCTAATCGAAGAGGTATTGAGACCGAACGACCCGTGGTAGCAATGGGGATTCATGGGCGCTCAAGACCGGTAACCAACCCGTGAGAGGACAGGAATCACATTGTGGGGACCATTTATCGGTAGGGTTGCATATGGTTAGACTTGGGCTCACGGGCGCTTAAGACTGGTAAGCAACCTGTGAGAGGACGTGAGAGCTTCCCGTTTACCATATGTGGATAACCAATAGGGTTGATGAGTCCGTAGTAAGGGACTATGAGGACTCTAGTGTGAAGGGTACCGGAAAGGATCACCAGGGGCGAGGAATGGACGTATCTGGATCTGACTTGATATAACTAAGTAGAAGACTTGCATTTGGCTAGGCTTTACCCTGACATGCGCCAGTACTTAGACCAATGGAGATGTGCGAGAGTGGTGACCTATACCCCCAGCCATGGAATGTCCCGAGGGATGCCGGACCCACTACCGAAAGGCGTTGTGTGACGAGACCTTCCCAAAGAAGTATGGTGCTATGACTTAAAGCATGTCTGCCAATAGAGACCAGCATACATAGAGTTAGATTCATACATTCATTGTTTGTCTCATACCATATTGCATTTATGTTTGCTTTGAAATCCTACCATTTATGTTATTACGGTTTAACTGCGTTACTGAGTTTCTTTGAAACTCATTCCTTTTGTCCAATGTTTTGTTAGATTATTCTACAGGTTCTGAGTATCATGACTGCTTGTATGAAGAAGCACAAGGAGAAGAGGCATATCTCCAGGAAGGTGATTGTGTGGTTACGACAATTACACTGAAGATTCCGCGGGTGGTTATGTTCCGTACGATGCTTAGTCCGACCATAGAATGGAAGCGCCCTTGTGCCATTTATGAGATATATACTTATAGAAACGTCGTCTATAAGATTGAGAACAATTTAGTTACCTATTGTACCTGCTATTGGGATTAGATTTTATCTTGTTCCTTTTCTTTTAGAACAACTTTTTCGCTGGTTGTAGAGTGGGATTCCGCCTCACTTTACTTATTGATTTAGACATTCTGATTATCTTTCGTACTCTGATCATATACATGGTGTATTCTTTCCTTATTTGGATCTTTGGTTTATCTGTTGCACATCAACTATTATTGTTCATGATTATGTTATTGTTTATGTGGGAGGTTGATTACTCGATACCTGATCTTCGGGGCTGTGGATCACACTCTCCGGTATGCCAGTTAGGGTACCGGATGGGAGGATGTAACAGATTGGTATCACAGAAGACAATAACGGAACATTCTTGGGTCATAAATCTGAAATGACTTCTCTACTCTTAGAAGTAAATAATAGGACATTTGGATTAGAAACTTAACCAATGAAGCATAACAGAACATTTCTGAATAACATACCATAATTATAAGTGAACAAATGTCATTAATGCAATAAAAGAAAAGTGCATAATATACAATAATTAAGTGAAACAAAATGAACTTCATTAATTTCAAAAGCTTTTACAACGATTACATCTGAAATGCATAAATGAAAATCCTAAGGTACAGTCTATCTAGGTGATCTCCTCTGATATCTGTATGCTCTGAACTCCTCCGCTAGCTGAGTCACCTGATGCTCTATCCTATCCTATCGTGACTCCATCCTCCCATACATCTGCTCCTGTCTGACCTCCATCCTCTCTAGCATGGAAGTCATCGATCTCATCTGTGCCCCAAGACCTGAAGCCTCTGGAACTGCATGAGAGGGGCCACCTGCCTCGAAGTGCGATGAAGGAAACTCGTGATGCATTGGCCCAGCCTCGTGCATCTCTGTATCGTCTCCGGCCTGATCATCACTATCAGGACCGATATCCTCTCCTCCATCCTCTGACTCCTGATCCTCATCCTCTGTCTCCTCATCATCCTCACCCTTTGGACCAGGAGATCTCACAGTCTGCTGCAGTCTCATCTGACGAATGGTCCGAGTCCCGATCGTATATCCCTGTGAACCAGTGTCCACTGGTGTATCCTCGAAACTCACCCCGAAATGCCTGAAGATCAAGGTCAGTAGCCTCCCATAGCAGGTTCCGCATGCTAGGCCGCAGAACCAAGTCCAGCATAACCTGCTGAATGATGTAGGAGAGATCGTTCTCGAAGCCCATGTAGATGCGGTAGATGACTAAGGCTTCCATCACTGTGACCCGATGGTGATGTCCAACTTTCGGCATAATGTTTCGGCCGACTATGTGACCGATAATCCGTGCTGAATCTGTCATCCGTCCGTTGGTCCACGGAGTGAAGCAGCGGCGACTATCCCATAGTGTGGAGCATATCTTGCGCAGCTCATATGGCATCAGGTAGCTGTGTATATCTGCCCCCGCAGGTATCCATACACACTGCCATGGGTAGTAAGGAAACCGCAAAATCTCAGCTAGTGATCGGGTGGAAAAGCGAATCTGAGTCTGGAAGACCCTGCTCCTGAGGACAAGTCTAAGTGGATGTCCTAGACCTCGAGCCTCCTTAGTGTAAGTAAGGTTGCTGAAGAACAACCTTACTAGCTCCGGGTATACCGGCGGATCCTTAGTGAAGAGATGTGTCCACTGCAACGTGTCGAATCTCTGCCGAATCCTAAAGACTCTGAGCTGGCGTAGGTGAAGCAAACGTCCCAGCTCGATGTTGCAATAACTGAAGTAGGCCTCGTACAAAAACTCGGCCTGTGAATGTGAATCCTCATGCTGCAGTCCTGAATGCGGGAGGTTTAGCTGGAACTCCTCATACTCGCCTGA